>NW_023494378.1:521301-614188 GCF_011100635.1 Trichosurus vulpecula
TCAAGAGCCTCCACTGTCATCGCCCATCACTCACTGCATTTCATTATCTTCTCCCACCATTCTCAGGAGCAGCCCTATTTGCTCCAGCCACCTCTGTCCCAATCTTACATTCTGATTTTCCCAATTGATCTTCCCATGCCTGTATAGTTGTGAGTTGTGTGTGTGTGTGTGTGTGTGTGTGTGTGTGTGTGTGTAGGGGCGGGCAGGAGGAGGCACTCAGAGCTAAAGACCAGAAGGTCCCAGGCAAGCTGAACACAAGGTATTAGCAGGCCATGGGGGGGGGGGCGGCGAATCACACAGAGCCAATCAAACCTAGGGACTTTAGTTGTCTCTCTCTGTCTACTGGCTGCTTCCCTGTTGCCTACAAATATGTCCATGTATTCCTCATCTTGAAAATACACTCCCTTGATCCCTCCATCTCGCTAACTATCATCGCATATCTCTCCTGCCTTCTCAAAACTCCTTGGGAAGGCCGTCTACAATAGGCGCCTTCACTTACTCTCTTCTCACTCTCTTCTTAACCCCTTCTGGCTTCCAATCTTATTCCACTGAAAATGCTCTCTGCCAAATCCAGTGGCCTTTTCTTCATCCTCATTCTCCTCGACTTCTCTGTAGTTTTTGCCACTGCCAATCACTCTCTCCTCTTGTATCCTCTCTTCTCTCTAGGTTTTTGATACACCTCTCTGCTGGCTCTCCTCCTATATCTCTGACCACTCCTTCTCTTTCTCCTTTGCTGAATCTTCTTCCAGATCACACACCTTCCCCCACCCCCACTGTAAGTGTCCCTCTTGGTTCTGTCCTGGACCCTCTTCTCTTCTTTCTCTATACCACTTCACTTGGGGATCTCATTAGCCTTCTCCCACTCCCTTTTGATTTTCTTTTCTGTTGTCTTTCCCCATTACATTGCTGTTGTTGTTGTTCTGTTTGTCCTCTGTTCTCCAAGAGGACCATGACACCAAGGAGATGATGACATGACTTTCAAATGAACTGGATTTAAGTGAGGAGGGCTGTGCAAAGTCACCAGCCTCACTTTCTTCTCCAGAGCCATCTGAATCCAGTGGCAAGATATAAATCAGGACGACTGGAGGTGGCCCAAGATTCAGTGGGAGACCTTGACCTTTTTAAGCTAAGGCCCTTTGATAGTTTTATAGAATCATTTGCAAAACTGCCTGGGAAGCTCAGACAGTATATACATAGGATCTAGTTAAATGTGGTCACTCAAAAACTGTAGAAAATTATTAATAAAGTTTAAAATGTGAGGAAGGTAGTGTCCTAATTATAACTATATTTCCATCTTAAATTTAAAAAAAAACTTAAAAATACTTGTGTTTCAACCTTTGTCGTAAACCTAAAATATATCTCCCCCTACCCACCCCATTTAAGTACAGTGAAAGGCAATAATGGAATAATAGAGAGAGGTGCAGGCTTGTTCAAGTCCTATCTCTGACACATACCATCTGTGTGGGCATGGGCAGTCATTTAACTTCTTAGTGAACCTAGGCAACTTTCTATGACTCTAGATTACAGATTCATTTCCAATCTGGACATAGAGGTAGTTTCTAAACAAGTCTCTCATCCCTTCTCCCTGCCTATTCCTTTTCCCTGCTGGCTCTCCTAGTTTTGACATTGTAAGATCCTTGAGGACAGAGACTGTCTTTCTTTTTCTTATTCACATCCCTAGCATAGTACCTAATACACAGAAGATACTTAATAAATGCTTTTTGACTATTAGCTTTCATGGATTTAATGACCATCTATAGCTATAGCTCTATACTTCTTACATCTACCTTTGCTGATCCAACCTCCCTACTGTTGCCTTTCAGACATCTCAAACTGGATGTCCAATAGACATCTTAAATTCAGTATGTTCAAAACAGAATTCATCATCTTTCCCCATCTCCATCCCCATCCCCCAATTTCCCTGTTATTGTAGATGGCACCACCATCCCCCAAGTCCCTCAGGCTCACAACCTAGGAGTCTTCTTAGACTCCTCACTATCTCTCACCACCCACATCCAATATGGTGCCAAGGCCTTTCATTTTCACCTCTGCAGCATCTCTCAAATATGTCCTCTTCTTTCCTTTGACACTGCCCCTACTCTAGTGAAAGCCCTCATCTCCTCACCCCGGGATTTTGGAATAACCTGCTGGTGGATCTGCTTACCTCAAGTATGTCACCACTGCAGTCCATTCTCCATTCAGCCTGACCATGTCACCCGTCTATTCAGTAAACTCTCATGACTCCCTATAGCCTCTAGGAGCAAATACCAGATGCTCTGCTTGACATTTAGAGTCTCTATAACTCAGTCCCTTCCTCCCTTTCCAGTATTCTCACACCTTTCTCCCTGACACACACTGTCCTCCTGGCTGTTCCACTAACAAGACCCTTTGTCTCTCAGCTCTGGGCATTCTCTCTGGCTATTCCTCATGCCTGGAACCTGTCCCTCCTCTGCTCCTTCTATTGACCTCCTTAGCTTCCTTTAAGTCCCAACTAAAATCTCACCTTCTCCAGGAAGCCTTCCCCAACCCCTCTTAATTCCAGTGCTTTCCCTCCGTTAATTATTTCCTATTTATTCTGTATGTGACTTGTTTGCATATATTTGCTTGCATGTTCTCTCTCTCATTAGATGGCAAGCTCCTTGAGGGCAGGGACTGTCTTTTGCCTTTCTTTCTATTTTCAGTGCTTAATACAGTGCCTGTCCCACAGAAAGAGCATAATAAATATTTGCTGACTGACCCATTCCCTTGCAGATCCCATCAGGGACCTGGCTGTAATGTAGCAGGAATTCATTTCCATGTGACCAGGTATGTGCAACTCCCCATCTTAACCACCTAAAAAGGGACAAAGGATAGTCTCTGTGTATGGAAGGAAGGGACATATAGAAGAGGGGGACACACTGACAGGTGAGGAACACCCTGGTTTATATTACTTGTGGGAGGCACCCCCAGACTCCTTCCATATCCCCCCATTTCATCATCATGTGTGTAATATTCTTGTTATACATGGAAGCTCATTCTTTTAACACACCCACTCCCTTTTCCTCCTGTTCTTTCCTACTATTTTCAGCCTTGGGCATAGGAATTTTTTTTACTGGTTTTGTGTTTAAACTGGTCCCTGGATCAGAATTCAGTTGTTATTTTGATATCTCTGTGAGACTGGCTGGAATATTGGAACTTGTTTATTTTTCTGGACTTTCATTTGATTTCATTGATATAATTGTTTCCTCTTAGCGGGATAATTTATAAACTTGTTTTTTAGGTCCTGGTTTTTGTTTTCCCATGTCCCCCAGGGACAATGTGGGAGAATAGACAGGGTGCCAGCCTGGCAGCCACAAAGACCTATTTCTGACACATACCAGCTATGTGACTCTGGCAAGTAACCTACCTTCTCAACATTCAAGACAACCCTCTATGACTATGGACATCAGAGAAAGCCTTGGTAGAAGGAGTGCTTTCTCCTGAGAGTTTCCAGCCCTACTAAGGAAATCAAGTTCCTGTCTCTATCTTTCTTTTCCCACAATGAGCAGATTATCCTTACATACATATAAAATGCATTTTTCAATTTCTCCTGATCTTTTCCATTTTGGGATGCATATTAATAATAAACCACAAATTCAATGCATACTAATAATAGAATAATAGGAAATTTCATTCGCATTTTCCAGTTATAAGATGGAATTGTTTCTCAGTGATTATCCCAAGAAAGTCCTGATTATTACCGATTTTACTTTTTAATTGTTTTAATGGATGGTCTCTACAAGCTTTTTCTAAACAAGCTCTCTCCCATAATTTATCTACTGCCAACATGAAGATATCAGTAGGCCAAATGGGTCTTGCTGAAGCTTATTACTGTACTATGTGGTGAGGGGCAAGTTCAGTGGTATGCTGTTACATCACTATTTGCTATATCAGGTTCACACATGAAAAAATTTTCATGTTTTCAGGAATTTGAGTTTGTGCCTGTTGTATTAGTGTTTGCTGTTGTCTCATTTACATCCTGAATTACTGTGGATGTGCCATTTGTTAATGGCAGACAGTCATTTGCTTGAGTTAATATTACCGGTCTTGTTGAATTTGAGCAATTTCTTAAAAAGATGGGTTGAAATGTACTATGTTATAGGTATTGATAATGAGAGGCCTCCTAATGTTAGGACTAGATCCATATTATAATGATAAAGACATTTTGAAAATTTTTCACAGAAATATACAGAATTGTTTTGAAAACGTGACTTTGTTCCAAAGCAATCGAGATATTAGGAAACAATTTCAGCATAACACAAATTTGGTGTTTCCTTATGCAAGATTTCATCCTGCCCTCCTTCATAATAATTCCCAAGCTGCAGCCCATCTAATGCCCACTTCCATAAGAAAACTTGATGGTTTTGTCAAGGTGAAGTGCCATGTTTATTGTATTTCTTCTGGTGCAGTAGAAGCTGTGGGCTAAGAAGGTCTGGGCCATCCCAAATCCCTCTTCCACCTTCGCAGAGTTGCTGTCCCCCAGGTTCTTTGTAGTCTCCCACAATAACTTGTCTTTACCAGACTGGGCCTCATGAGAACCTGAAAAGCATCCAGAGGTCATGGACATTGTGACTGTTGGTTGTAGTAAGTATGTAGTTCTGAAACACTTAACCTTTATAAAACCGTGATACTATCTTGACTAGATTCCCTTTTTAATGTGTGTGATAGATGAAATCTGAATAACTGAGGAAACTGTTAGGCAGATAACACACAGGAGGCACTGGAGTTTCTGGACTCCGGCCTCTAACACAGGTTAACTCAAGGTTCACTCTTGATCTGGTCAGACAAGAAAACAGCTTCAAAGAGGTTAATAATAAGCTTTATTCTAGTCTAGTCTTCTCTAACACAGTATTGCTGATAACGGAAGCACCACAAACTCCTACAGTATTCCCTAATCACCCTTCTCACAGGGAGGGGTGGCACCTACCCCCAGGTCTCGATGGGGTCAATTGAGACAAGCACAAGTTGTGCATCCCCCTATATCCCCTCAAGTCTCAATAGGGGATGGTTGAGGCACACACAGATTCCCCCCTCACAAGCCTTGATGGGGTTCAGTCAAGGCACACAGCATTCCAGCTTGTGCAATCAACCCTACAAGGTTCCCCCCTAAGCTTTGATGGGTACAATCAGGGCATACACAGCATCCCAGCTTGTGCATTCAACCCTAAAGCGTTCCCCAACTCACTGACCAGTGCCCACCTGTTTTATAGGGCATCAGACATATTGCCAGCAATAGCCTCACAAGTTTATATCACCTCGTCCCTGTATCTCACTGAGCAGTTGCAGTGGATGTTTATGATTTCAGCATGCATGTTTATATTATTTATCATTATATAATGCTGCGCAAGTGTGATGGAGATGTTTTGAGCCAAGAGCTTGGGAAACTGAGATTGTTATGGTCATGGATCCTGGGAAACTGAACTCTGAGAAATAATAACAAAAATCCACCTGACACACACCAAAATCCACCTTACACTAAAATTCACCTTACTGACAAAAACAAAGGTTCAAGCTTTCAAGCATATTGACTTATTAAGAATGTGTGCCAATTGCATAACAGATCTGGACCAGGCCCCCTCAGCTGAGGCTGGACCCTGGGGGAAGACACATTTTTATGCATTAAAAGAAAACAATTAACAGGATATAAATCAGGATACAAGATTAGGTGATTTGATTTCTAATTGGAGGAAAGATTAGGAGCTTTACAAGTTGGGAAGAGGATGAGAGAGTTTTAGGAGTTGGGGGTGGAGAGGAGAGCAAGCAGGTAGACTTTCCCAGATGTGAAACAGGATGTCATTCAATTCCCATGACTAACAAGCAAGTGGAATTTACAGGAAAAACGAAACTTGGTCTCAAAATGGAGTGGGTTTTGTAAGAAGGAGGCAGTTTGATTCACATCATTCCCACAGTCCTCTCCTCTGTTATACCCCAACTTCATTTTCCCCAGAAACCCTGTGGATTTTGCATAGTGTGGTGATTGCTAGGAACACTTATGTTGTGTTATAGCAGGACTGACTGTATACTATCATAAAAACAAGTGCGGTAAGTCAAGAGGCATTACATGAATTACTCAGATAATTTGACTGTGCAGATAAGCTGAGGACTAGACAGAAGGAAATAGTATCTGGAGAGAGACTACTATAGAAATCTAACCAAGGAGGAGAAGAGGGAGAATAAGGAAGATGAGGACAAGGAGGACAAGGAGGAGGATGAAAACGGGAAAGCAATGACAACTTTTGTAAATGATTTCTGTAGGGTCTCACTGCCTCCAAAATGCATCACTAAATTTTGCAAATGTAACCCCTGTCCCCAAACCCATTGGTATGGGTGGAGATAAATGCTCTGCCTTTTGTGAGGAGCAGGATGGAGTTGGTGAGAGGCAAGGGCTTTGGTTTTTGCTCAGTCTCCTTTTTGGAACTCTTCCAGGCCAGACTTACCAGGCTTTAAGTTGAGTCACTTCAGGCTCTTGTGGTTTCCAGCTAGGAGAGAAAAGATGAACAAGGCCAATTTCCCTTTAGGTTGCTGAAGGGAGAAGAGACTCTGGGAAGACTTGAGAGGAGCCAGCAGCCTCCATCATATCCCTATTCCCAGGTTGCTACACTAGAGACTACAGGGAGTTTCCCCTTGGCTGAGATTCAGGACCTTCTCTCTTGGCTGGGCTGCTCCCAATAGGAGAGCTCCTTCACTCTGTATTGTCCACTATATATCCTGCTATGTATATCTTCTCTGATTTCTGTCTTGCTACGATTTAAATACATGAGTTTCCTTGTTATTCTCTATGAGTGCTCATTGTGGAACTGGTATTCAGTGGGACAAGGGTCAAGCCTTGGATATAGAATTTTAGGTCCCCCTTTCCCCCAGAAATGACAAAAGGATCAGAAGTTAGACGGAACTCAATCATATCCCCTATATAAACAATATATAAAGGGAGCAGCTAGATATGTTTCTAGCCTGGTATCCCTTTTCTCTGAGGAGAACAGAGTGGCCTCTGGCTCCAACTTTCTGCTTTCCCCTCTGGGCAGGAATGAAAATCTCCCTTGGGGAAGGGTTGGGGGAGAAGAGGCAGGTATCTACTCTGCCTCCCTTCAAGCCACACACAGTGACAGATTTCTCCAGAGGAGGGCCTCTCTACGCATGTGGGGCCCATTCTCTCTACACAGGGTTCTTTCCCTATACATGGGAGCACTGTTCATGGTTTTATAACCTCAGGTCACTTATTTTTGCAAGATATTATGGTTTTGGGGGGGGGACTAGTTATTTCTTTTTCTAAAAGCTGGGGCAGTCTTCTTTCTGTCCTGGGCTTATTCAAAGTATTTTATTTTCTTAGGAGCAGTCTGTGGTGGATTTTTAAAAATATTTTTCATATTTATTATTTGTTTATTAAAAGAGAATGGAATGGAATGCTAATAAAGCATTCTTTTCTTTTTAAATTTTGAGTTCCAAATTTTCTCCCTCCCTCCCACTTCCTGCCTCACCCACTACGAAGTCAAGCAATATGATATCAATTATACATATTTCCATATTAGCCATATTTCAAAAAAAGAAAGAAAAATAAAGAAAGTGAGAAAAGTACACTTCAATTTGCAGTCAGAGCTCATCAGTTCTCTCTTTGGAGGTGGATAGCATTTTTCATCATGAGTCCTTTGGACTTGTCTTGGATCATTGTATTGCTCAGAGTAGCCAAGTCTTTCACAGTTGATGATCATTATAACACTGCTGTCACTGTGCACAATCATCTCCAAGTTTTTCTCACTTCACTTTGCATCAGTTCTTCTCATGTTTTTCTAAAAGCACCCCTTGCCTTGTCATTTCCCACAGCACAATAGCATTCTATCACAATTATATGCCACAACTTTTTCAGCCATTCCTCAACTGATGAGCATCCCCTCAATTTCCAATTCTTTCCCCCTGCAAATAAGTCCTTTTCCTTTCTCTTTGATCTCTTTGGGATACACACCTAGTAGTGGTAATGCTGAATTCAAAGGTATGCATAATTTTATAGCTTTTCGTCACAATTCCAAACTGTTTTCCAGAATGGTTGGACCAGTTCACTACTCCTATTGTGTACCCATTAGTGGACCAATTTTTCCTTCATACCCTCCAGCATTTATCATTTCTGATAAGTCTTGGGTGGTATCTGAGTTGTTTTAATTGGTATTTCTCTAATCAATAGTGATTTAGAGCATTTTTTCATATGACTATAGATAGCTTTGATTTCTTCTTCTGAAAATTGCCTGTTTGTATGCTTTGACCACTTATCAATTAGAGAACAGCTATTATTTTTGTAAAATTTACTGAGTTCTACATTCAGTACATATTTGGGAAATAAGGACTTTTATCAGAGAAACTTGCTGTAACTTTTTTGTATTACTTCATTGTTTATGGTACCTTTTAGCAAAATGTGGTTTCCCTGATTATCCCTTTTAATTTTTTTAATTTATTTTTTATTTTTAGTTTACAACACTTAGTTCCACAAGGTTTTTGAGTTCCAAATTTTCTCCCCCTTCTTCTCCTCCCCCCTACCCCCAAGACCGCATGTAATCCAATATAGGTTCTACATATGCCTTCACATTAAAATTATTTACACAATAGTCAAGTCGTAAAGAAGAATTAAAACCAATGGAATGAATCATGAGAAAGAAGAAACAAAATCAAAAAAGAAGGAAAAAAGAAAAAAAGAGAGAGAGAGCAAATAGTTTGCGTCAATCTACATTCAGACTCCATTATTCTTTCCCTGGATGCTGATAGCCTTTTCCATCATGAGTCTTTTGGAGCTGTCTTAGAACCTTGTATTGCTGAGAAAAGCCAAGTCTATCAAAGTTAGTCATCACAGATACCATGTGTCTGTAATTGTGTATAATGTTCTCCTGGTTCTGCTCCCCTCACTCAGCATCAAATCACATAGGTATTTCCAAGTTATTATGAAGTCCATCTGTTCCCCATTTCTTATAGCACAATAATATTCCATTACACTCATATACCACAACTTGTTTAGCCATTCACCAATTGATGGGCATCCCCTTGATTTCCAGTTCTTTCCCACCACAAAAAGAGCTGCTTTAAATATTTTTGTACATATGGGTCCATTTCCCACTTCTATGATCTCTTTGGGATACAGCCCTAGAAATGGTATTGCTGGGTCAAAGGGTATGCACATCTTTATAGTCTTTTGAGCATAGTTCCAAATTGCTCTCCAGAATGGCTGGATCTATTCACCCCTCCACCAACAATGCAACAGTGTTCCAATTTTCCCACATGCTCTCCAGCATTTATCATTTTCCTGTTTTGTCATGTTAACCAATCTGACAGGAGAGATGTGGTACCTAAGAGTTGTTTTGTTTTGCATATCTCTAATCAATAGTGATTTAGAGCATTTTTTCATATGCCTATAGATGTCCTTAATTTCTTCCTCTGAAAACTGTCTGTTCATATCCTTTGACCATTTCTCAATTGGGGAATGACTTGTATTCCTATAAATTTGACTCAGCTCCCTGTATATTTTAGAGATGAGGTCTTTATCAGAGACACTGGTTATAAAGATTTTTCTCCCAATTTTCTGCTTCCTTTGTTGCATTGGCTTTGTTTATACAAAAACTTTTCCAATTTAACATAATTAAAATTATCCATTTTGCACTTTGTAATGCTCTCTATCTCCTGTTGGGTCATGAATTCTTCCCTTTCTCATAAATCTGATAGGTAAACTATTCCTTGCTCTCCCAAATTGCTTATAGTATCAGCCTTTAATCCTAAATCGTGAGCCCATTTTGAGTTTATTTTGGTATATGGTGTAAGATATTGGTCTATGACCAGTTTCTGCCATACTATTTTCCAATTATCCCAGCAATTTTTGTGAAATAGTGAATTCTTACCCCAGAAGCTGGATTCTTTGGGTTTATCAAAGAGTAGATTTCTATGGTCATTGACTACTGCATCTTGTGTACCTAACCTATTCCACTGATCAACCACTCTGTTTCTTAGCCAGTACCAAGTAGTTTTGAAGACCTTGATAATACAGTTTAATATCTGATATGGCTAGGCCACCTTCTCTAGCATTTCTTTTCATTAATTCCCTTCATATTCTGGATCTTTTGTTCTTCCAGATGAACTTTGTTATTATTTTATCCAGCTCTGTAAAATAATTTTTGGTAGTTTGATTGGTATGGCACTAAATAAGTAAATTAACTTAAGTAATTCTTTATTGTATTAGCTCGGCCTAACCATGAGCAACTGATGTTTTTTCCATTTACTTAGATGTGATTTTATTTGTGTGAAAAGTGTTTGGTTGTTCATATAGGTCCTAGGTTTGTCTTGGCAGGTAGACTCCCAAATATTTTATAGTATCTACAGTAACTTTAAATGGAATTTCTCTTTCTATCTCTTGCTGTTGGGCTTTCTTAGTAATATATAGGAATGCTGAGGACTTATGTGGGTTTATTTTATATCCTGTAACTTTGCTAAAGTTGTTTATTATTTCAAGTAGTTTTTTTTTACTGGATTCTCTAAGGAAATCATCATATCATCTGCAAAAAGTGATAATTCATTTTGTTCTTTGCCTATTCTAATTCCTTCCATTTCTTTTTCTTTCCTTGTTGCTAAAGCTAACATTTCTAGTTCCAAATTGAGTAATAGGGGTAATAATGGACACCCTTGTTTCACCCTGATCTTACCGGGAATATATCTAGCTTATACCCATTACATATAATGCTTGCTGTAGATGCTATTTATAATGTTAAGAAAGACTCCATTTATTCCTATGCTTTCTAGGGTTTTTAATAGTAATGGGTGTTGTATTTTCTCAAAAGCTTTTTCTGCATCTATTGAGATAATCATATGGTTTCTGCTAGTTTTGTTGTTGATATGATCAATTATGCTGATAGTTCTCCTAATACTGAACCAACCTTGCATTCCTAGAATAAATTCTACCTGATCATAGTGTATTATTCTCATCATTAATTGCCGTAATCTTTTTGCTAAAATCTTATTTAAAATTTTAGAATCAATATTCATTAGGGAAATTGGTCTATGATTTTCTTGCTCTGTTTTGACTCTTCCTGGTTTAGGTATTAGTACCATATTTGTGTCATAAAAAGAATTTGGTAGACTCCTTCTTTGCCTATTTTCCCAAATACTCTATAAAGTATGGGAATTAATGGTTCTTTAAATTTTTGATAGAACTCACATGTAAAATCATCTGGCCCTGAAAATTTTCTCCTAGGGAGTTCATTGATGGCTTGCTCAATTTCTTTTTCTGAGATGGGGCTATTTAGGTATTTTAATTCCTCTTCTGTTAACCTGGGCAATTTATATTTTTGTAAATATCCATCCATTTCCCTAAAGTTGTCAAATTTATGGGCATACAACTGGGTAAAATAATTCCTAATTATTGTTTTAATTTCCTCTTCATTGGAGGTGAATTCAACCTTTTCATTTTTGATACTGGTAATTTGGTTTTCTTCTTTCTTTTTTTTAATCAAATTGACCAAAGATTTATCAGTTTTATTGGTTTTTTTTTTCATAAAACCAGCTCTTAGTTTTATTTATTAATTTAATAGTTTTCTTGATTTCAATTTTATTAATCTGTCCTTTGATTTTCAGTATTTTTAATTTGGTATTTAATTGGTGATTTTCAATTTGTTCTTTTTCTAGCTTTTTCAGTTGCATGCCCAATTCATTCATCTCTTTTTTATCTATTTTATTCATGTAAGCATTTAGAGATATAAAACTCCCCCTAAGAACTGCTTTTGCTGCCTCCCATAAGTTTTGGTATGATGTCTCACTATTGTCCTTCTCTTGAATGAAATTATTAATTGTTTCTATGATTTGTTCTTTGACCCACTCATTCTTTAGGTTTAGATTATTTAGTTTCCAACTGATTTTTTGTTTATTTTTCCGTGGTCCTTTATTATAAATATTTTTTATTACATCATGATCTAAAAAGCATGCATTGACTACTTCTGCCTTTCTGCACTGGATTGTGAGGTTTTTATACCCTAGTACATGGTCAATTTTTGAGTATGTGCCATGTACCACTGAGGAAAAAGTATATTCCTTTTTAACCCCATTCGGTTTTCTCCAGAGGTCTGTCGTATCTGCCTTTTCTAAAATTCTATTCACCTCCTTAACTTCTTTCTTGTTTATTCTGAGGTTAGATTTATCAAGTTCAGAGAGGAGGAGTTTGAGGTCTCCCACTAATACTAGTTTTGCTATCTATTTCTTCCTTTAACTCCCTTAACTTCTCCTCTAAATATTTGCATGCTACACCAATTGGTGCATATATGTAAAGTAATGATATTGCTTCATTGTCTATGGTGCCTTTTAGCAGGATATAGTGTCCTTCCTTATCTCTTTTAGTCAGATCTAATTTTGTTTTGCTTTGTCTGAAATTAGGATTGCTACCCCTGCTTTTTTTTACTGGAGCTGAGGCACAATATATTCTACTCTAGCTTTTTACCTTTACCCTTTGTGTATCCCCGTTTTTCAAATGTGCTTCTTGTAAACAACATATTGTAGGATTATGGTTTTTAATCCATTCTGCTATCTGCTTCCGTTTTATGGGAGAGTTCGTCCCATTCACATTCACAGTTATGATTACTATCTGTGTCTTTTCCTCCATCCTATTTCCCTCCCCCTTGTTTGTGCTTTTATTTCTCCCTTCTCCCTTCCACTCCTCAAAAGAGTTTTGCTTTTGACCACTGCCTTCCTCAGTTTACCTTCCCTCTTGATTCCCCTCTCTTCTCTCACCTTTTTCCCCTTGCTACTCCTTCCTTCCCTTCTGACCACCTCCCCCTTTTCTTCCCCTTTCCCCTCCTGCTGCATGTAGGACAAGTTTGATTTCTATACTTACCAGAGTATGTTATTCCCTTCTTGAACCGAATCCAATGAGAGTAAAGTTCAAATACTGCTCTTCTCCCTCCCTTCTTTCCCTCTACTATAATATGTTTTTGTGCCTCTTTGTGTGATGTAATTTACCCTTCTCTACTACCTCCTTATCTCTTCTCCCAGAACCATCCCTTTACATCTCTTAATTATGTTTTTATCACTATATCTGTTATTTTATACTGATACCCACAGTCTATGTACATCCCTTTCATTGTCATAATAACTGTACTATTCTCAAGATTGACATATATATATATATATATACATATATATAACATATGTAAAACAATATTATCCTATATAAGGATGGTAACAATTAGCCCTTATTGAGTAACAAGGTTTTTCTCCCCTGTTTACCTTTTCAGTCCACCATCTTGGCTCCCACCTATCCCTTTTAATTAAGCCTACTTTTGCTTTTGCTTTGTCTGAGATCATGATTACTACCCCTGCTTTTTTTTTTTTTTTTTTTTTTGGCTTTAGCTGAAGCACAATATATTCTGCTCTAGCCCTTTATTCTAACTCTCTGTTTCAAGTGTATCTCTGGAAAACAGCATATTGTTGGATTCTGGTTTCTAATTCATTTTGCTATCCACTTCTTTTTTATTGGTGAGTTCATCCCATTCACATTCGCAGTTACGACTACTGTGTATTTCCCTCCATTCTATTTTCTTCTGTTTCTTCTTCTCTCTCTTTTTATCCTGTCCCTCCTCAAAAGCCTATTTTGCTTCTAACCACTGCCTCCCTTAATTTACCATTCCCTTTATCAACCTACCCCCTCTTTCTCTTTTCCCCTTCCTCTCCTATTTCCCTATTAGGTAAATTACATCTCTCTAAATGTAACTCGGTGTGTATATTTATATTCTTCATTCTTTGAACCAATTCCAATGAGAGTGAGATTCAAGTATTGCCCACCACCCCACCACACCCATTTTTCCTATCCGTTGTAAAAGTTCTTCTTTGTGTGACTCTTTTATTTGAGAAAATTTTCCCCGTTCTGCCTCTCCCTTCCCCCTTCTCCCAGTGCATCCCTCTTTCTCACCACTTCATTTTTGTCTTTTTCGAGATCATTCCAACATAATTGACTCACATGCATGGCCTCTATGTAAACTACTTTTAACTGCCCTAATAATGATAAAGTTCTTAGGAGTTACATGTATCATCTTTCCGTTGTTGTTGTTGTTGAGTCATTTCATTTGTGTTTGACTCTGTGACCCCACTTGGAGCTTTCTTGGCAAAGATACTGGAACAGTTTACCATTCCCTTCTCTAGTTTATTTTTACAAATAAAGAAACTGATGCAAACAGGCTTAAGTGATTTGTTCAGAGTCCCACAACTAGTAAGTGTCTGAGGCCAGATTTGAATTTAGGAAGATAAGTCTTCCTGACTCTAGGCCAGGTACTCTATCCATCATACCACCTACCTGCCCATTATCTTCCCATATAGGAATATAAACAGTTTGGCTTTTTATTAAGACCCTTATGATTACTCTTTCATGTTTGCCTTTTTATGTCCCTCTTGAGTCATGTGTTTGAATGCCAAATTTTCTATTCAGCTCTGGCCTTTTCATCAGGAATGCTTGAAAGTCCTCTATTTCATTAAATATCCATTTTCCTCCTGAAGGATTATACTTTTTGCCAGGTTTTTCTTGGTTGTAATCCTAGCTCCTTTGCCTCCCAGAAAATCATATTCTAAACTCTCTACTTCTTTAATGTGGAAGCCACTGAATCTTGTGTGACCCTAAATGTGGCTCCAACAATATTTGAATTGTTTCTTTCTGGCAGCTTGAAGTATTTTCTCTTTGACCTGGGGGCTCTGGAATTTGGCTATAATATTCCTGGAAGTTTTCATTTTTAGATCTCTTTCAGGAGGTGATTGGTGGATTCTTTCAATTTCCATTTTACCCACTGGAACTAAGACATCAGGGCAGTTTTCCTTGATAATTTCTTGAAATACAATGTCTACACTTTTTTTTATCATGGCTTTCAGGTAGTCCAATAATTCTTAAATTATCTCTCCTTGATCTATTTTCCAGGTCAGTTGTTTTTCCAATGAGATGTCTCACATTTTCTTCTATTTTCTTCATTCTTTTGACTTTGTTTTATTGTTCCTTCATGTCTCATTGATATTAGCTTCCACTTGCCCAATTCTAATTTTTAAGAAATTATTTTTTTCAGTGAGTTTTGTACCTCTTTTTCCATTTGGCCAATTTTGTTTTTTAAGGAGTTGTTTTCTTCAGTGAGTTTTTGTATATCCTCTCCCATTTGGCCAATTCTGCTTTTAATGAGTTCTTCTCTTCAGTATGTTTTTGTGCCTCTTTTACCATTGGGCCAATTCTGTTTTTTAAGGTATTATTTTCTTCAGTATTTTTTGTGCCTCTTTTACCAAGCTGTTAGTTCTCTTTTCATAATTTTCTTGTATCACTATCATTTTTTTCCCAATTTTTCCTCTAGCACTCTTATCCCTCTCTTCAACTCTTCCAGGATTCTTGTTGGACTTGGGTCAAATTAGCATGCTTTTCTCTGAGGCTTTGTTTGTAGCTGTTCTCACATGGTTATCTTCTTCTGAGTTTATATGTTGGTTTTCCCTGTCACTGTAGTAGCTTTTTGTGGTCAAATTATTATTTGTTGTTGTTTGTTCATTTTTCTAGATTTTGAACTTTATGTTAAAATTGGACTCTGCTCACCTGGGTGTAGGGAGGCACTGTTCCAGCTTCAGGCATTTTCATGCTGCTATCTTCAGAGCTATTTCTGGTGGTCTGCAAGTTTTCAGTGCTTTCAAGGTGGTGTGATCTAGGAAGAGGTGTGGTAACTGCTTTCTTGGTCTGTGCTCTGGTCTTTATCCAGGAAGGACCTCTGGTCCCCTACAGACTCAAACACTAGTGCTCTCTTTGCTTTGGAACTGAGACCAGGGCCTCTGCTCCCTTGTGACCAACTCCCAGTGCTCTTCTCTGCCCTGTAACTGCAACCCAGATGGGCAATAGAGTTACCAATTAACATTAGCTATGCCTAGTGGGATCAAAGGATCCCCTATAATCTTCTGACCCATTGTGTTTTAAATGGGGCTATTTGACTACACCTATATGCCCAAATAGAATTTGTAAGCTAACAATTTTCCTGAGAAACTTGGAGGATCTTTTCCTAAAGTCATCTCCTTTTATTTCAATTCTTATTTATCCCTTAGCAAATTAATGGGTATTACCTCAACCAAGGAAACTGAGGCCTGGGAAACAACCTTGATTTAGAAAAAAAGTTTTTGGCATTTTCCTGTAGCCAGTTCTATTTCAAAAGAGAGGTTTTGTCTTTCCATTATAGAAAATATTTTTGCTGGCATTTTTTTCTTTTATTTTTCTCTCCGTAGGAAGTAGAATTTTCTTTTTAGAGCCACAATTTTGTTTCTTCTTGGTTAGATCCTGGAATATTTTTCCAATGTGACTTTATTTCTTTATGTTGGTTTTTTGGAAGTATAGATAGAACATCAGGCCTGGAGTCAGGGAGACTCATCTTCCTGAGTTTAAATCTGGCCTCAGACATTTACTGATGTGGTTTGGGGTGCTGGGAACCCCAAAATGCAATGTACAGGGTGGGTCTGCCTCAAAAGAATTCTACTACTCAAGCCTTCTTTCAGTCAGAGTAGTAAGGATTATTATACACTGATTGGGCAGGCAAGATTTCTAGTAAATCTGTGAATTTGACAGGGACAAGACTGATACTTATATACAAAAAAAACTGTGGGAAGATCTGGATGGGATGAAGAAGTGGTAAATAGCCTGGAGTGGGCCAGGTGCAGACAATGGGAGGAATTAAGTGGTAGGGCAGCAATGAAGAGACAGTTAAAAAGTATAATCCTTTACTGGGATGGGCCAGATGCCTCAGGTGAACACCTGGGTTCTGGGCTGCTGAAATGTATGAGAAAGTTAAAGGACTGAAGGTATTTCCCTTTTTAGGGGTTCAGGTCCCATACCCCATTACTTACTAGCTGTGTGACCCTGGACAAGTCATTTAACTCTGTTTGCCTCAGTTTCCTCATCTGTAAAAGGAGCTGGAGAAGGAAATGGCAAACTACTCCAGCATCTTTGCCAAGGAAACCCCAAAATGGGGTTAGGAAGAGTCAGACAAAACTCGAAAATGACTAAACAATAACAACTTTATCCTGGCTTGGCTTCGTCCTGTTGTAATTCAGTAATGTCCAACTCTTTGTGATACCATTTAGGGTTTTCTTGGCAAAGATACTAAAATGGTTTGCCATTTCCTTCTCCAGTGGATTTAGGCAAACAGAGGTTAAGTTAATGAGGGCACAGTCTCTGGGAAGCCCCTTGAATCTGGAATACAGTCTCTGGGAGCCCCCTTGAACTGTCCTTGAATCTTCCAACTGGATCTGGCCTTCCCCTAAGGCCACAAGCCTCACATTTTCATTAGGCCCAAATCTCTACCTAGCCTCACCCTTTATTGTCCAGCTACTTCTCCACCCTTGATATATCAGTATCCATGCCTTCAGCTACTTCCCATCCTTAATTCCATTCTCTAGGTTCCTGGACTCTGACCCGACCTTATCCTCCTTAGACTTCCCCTCAAGACCCTCCCTAAAGCCCTCCTTTAGTCACCCCAGACCACCCCTCAATCCCTCCTACAATCTTTGTGTATATAATCTCCATCTTGCCTCCATGAAGGTGCTCAGATTCAATCTAATTCAGTAGGTTGAATCTGGCCCGCTTGTGAAAACAGGCGTCACAAAGGGTGGGATTTCTTAAGACAGCCCATTATGGTGAATCCCTAATAAACTTTGTCTTTTCCCTTGGCTGAGAAGGCTTGGGTCGAATTCTTTCGGCAGGACCCGGCGTGTAGGTATTTTGGGGCCGCAGCGGTCACCCCTAGAAACATATGGTTCCTTACAATCATCATTTTTGCTATAACCTCTTCAAAGTGACTTGCCCAGTGTCACGCAACTAGTAAGTGCTTGAGGCTGGATTTGAACTCAGGTCTTCCTGATGCCAGTCCCAGTGCTCTATCCACTGCACCACCTAGCTGCCCCAGGCTGCATCCTACTGTTATGCAATTGCTACATTCATTGATATGATGTATTTCATGAAAGTCTGAATGTTACTGCATATATAATTAATTGATATTTGGTGATGTGATGAAAGAAATATCTCCTCTTTGAGTTCACAAGGTAGATTATTGCTGCTGAAATAAATCTACCCTAATGCAGAATTTATAGAGGTAAGAAAAACCTAGGTTATGTTATCCTTAAGCACAGGTTCAGGCTTCAGGAAAAAAAAAATAATCCTGAACAATAATTAGAATTTTCTGGCAAGTTTTTAGAGAGAAAATTACACCAGAGAGACAGAGAAATAAATTATTTTACATGTTGCAATCTTGTACATTCTTTTAGGCTATAGAAATTTTTAAAAGACAGATTTATAATTCCATGCTTCTTCAATGTCGAAAAGGTGGAACAAGTTTCGTTCAGCAGAGTCATGATCTCGTATTTCCCCTAAGGAAACAAATCTAGTTAAACAAGATTCTATAGGTAAACTAAGTCAGAGGGTTCACAATGGGCTAATTGAGAGAGGAGATTTATGGGCCTACAGAGTAAAATCCCTTCCTCAAATAAAGTAATCCAAATTACTTTGGGAAGCCTTGACTCCTTTTTTGGTGGGGGTGGGGGGGAGTTCTTATCTGAGAAATGTTTGACGCCTTAAGTAATTTTTCACATCCCATGGGACAGGTTTCAGCCAGCTCAATAACTTTCCTGTAAATAATGAAAATTAACTTTAAAAAAATAAAAGATGAAAAATTATTATCATATATATGAGGAATGTCAAAAAGTCTTCCCTTAATATCATCATTGAATGAATCAGGTTTAACTAGGTGAGGTTAATATTAACAGAAAACAGGTTTCAGTTAACCAAAATGTTCCAGGAAGAATGGCATACTAAAATTAATGAAAGGAAATAAAAAATGAAAAATTCTCATTTCAATTTCCCCTGTTTTGATTATAGAGAAGTCTGCAATACAGGTCTTTGACCGCACACTTATTAATGTATACGTTCACATTAGAATTTTGGCATATACCTCCGCAGGCAAACAGAAGCATCAGGAAACATTAAAGCAGAAGTAATATAATAATCACCAGTGTTAAATAACATGAGGTCTCTTTGATCTAGTTTGTTCCTGGTAACCCACTCGAAACGTCCATTAAATTAGAATATTTCATATTGGGTCTTAGCTGTCTCATGTAGCTGTCTGGTCTTAAGAAACATTTTCCCTTGGAAATTCTGGAATTAGGTCTCATTAACAGGGCAGTTTGGGAGAGATGTTCCTCCTAGTAGATCCACTTCCCTAGCTCCAAGTCACTTGCAGATGTTTTCTAGGTAATGCTGCTAGTAAAACCTGTCAGTGATAAAAACTTAATACAATTAACACAACCTCTTAAATTTGGCTTTCCAGTAAGTAGTTCATGAGGTGAAAACCAATTCAAACCTTATTAACAACCCAGCTATAACAACATCAAATTAGGAACCAATAATTCTCCCCAAAAGTTCAAAGAATTTCAGTCTTCACTTCCCACTTGGTCTTTTTACCTGAACTGTGTACCTGATGTGGATAATGCTGTCTACAGGCTGAAGAAAGAATCTTAAAAAGCATCCATGAAGGCCTGACTTGGAAAATGAGCCTTTCTGTTTCCTAATGTTATCAGATAGAGAATTCAAAACAGAAAAAGAAACATGATTTAAAATTTCTTTTACACTTATTAATGCAATTTTATAAGTAAAATCTTTCATTCAATTTTGAGAAATTATTGCTAAAAATAACCAAAGTCCACATATCTTAGGAAAAAGGAAAAATTACAAAAAGTTCATCTGTGTATATTCAATTGAACCTGAAGGATGTTCAGTACTTTACCTTTTGACCTTGCTCTTAATTACTTTCAGGATCAAAAGAAAAAAAATTTAAGTATATCACCCAGGAACATCACATGTACTTGTCATTCTTAAGAGAAATATTTGGAAGCCATATATACATACATATATATATTATATATATACATATACACGCACATATGTATATATATGTATGTATGTATACATATACACACACACACAGAGACACATATATGTCTTCCAAATGTTTCTCTAAGAACTAGATATATGTATCTCTCTCCTACTTCTTAGAGAAAACAGTATAATTTTGTCGCTTTTCTAAAAATTGAGTTTACTACTCCATTAAAATGTAAATTTTTACATTAAATCTAAAACTTTTACATTTTCATTGCATCACATGTTTGTCCTATCCCCGCTTTGAAGATATGTATGTGCATGTATGTGCAAGTGCATATATATGTATATGTATATAATTATATTGTATTATATTATGTTATATTATATCATGGCATCCAGAAAAGCAGTGGCACTGTGCAGACACACAAACACACACCATAGATATCTATATACACATATATATACATATATATGTGTATATATACATATATGTATATATACACATATATACATATATATATATATATATCTCTTCCAAATGTTTCTTCAGCTTCAGTATTTGACCTTCCAGTGAATAGCTTCATTTAATTTCTTTAAGTATTGACTGATTTAATCTCCTTGCTGTCCAAGGGACTCTCAAAAGTCTTCTCCAGCACCATAATTTGGAAGTGTCAATTCCGTGGTGCTCAGTTTTCCTTATAGTCCAACTCTCATCGCCGTACTCGGCTACTGGAAAAAAAACATAGCTTTGACTGTATGGGACCTTTGTCAGCAAGGTGATGTCTCTGCTTTTTAGTCTGCTGTCCAGACCAGTGCTCCTTCCAAGGAGCAAATATCTTTTAATTTCACAGCTGTAGTTGCCATGTGTAGTGAAAAGTATTGTATATTAACCCCTAACACAAAAATAAAATATTTAAATCTGGAATCTATTGAGATTAACTTGGCTTCAAAGTGTAACTTCAATACATACTATTCCAGGTAAAATGCTATAATTTTCATAATCAATGACCAAATAATCTATCAGATAAAAATCACCTCTTATTAAAACAAACATGTAAGCTCCCTCACTTCAGCTGTGAGAGGTCCTAATTTCTCATTAAACCACTTCAGTACTTCAGAATTTCACAATCTGGTTTTAGAAAGATTGATAAGATTTTGTGACCTTGCCCATTAGAAGGTCCCAAGGAATCTGGTAAGTCCCCAAAGAACTTCACAGATGAAGAGAATTTACAAGGTCTATTATACTTCTCCCAAATAGCAAGTTATTATAATTATTCATTTGAAAGCAAATTATATACTTAGCAGTTTTATACATTGTGACCACATTCTCTAACAGCTCATTTCAATAATCTAAAATCATCCAGATTAAAAAAGAAGTAAATTTTCTGAGGATACAATTATATAACCCTCTAGATATGATTTTTCAAACTCACAACATTTCTTATACAATGATTTCCTAAAAATCACAATACAAGAAAAATTAAAAGCCTAATAATAACATAAATAATATCATAGGTTTTGAGTTGAGATGAAGTGGAGTCAAGATGGCAGAGTAAAGGCTGGGACTCCCCTAGGGTCTCCCCCAAACCCCTCAAAATACCTTTAAATAATGACTCTAAACAAATTCTAGGGCAGCAGAACCCACAAAAGATGGAGTGAAATAATTTTCCAGCCCAAGATAACTTAGAAGGTTGGCAGGAAAGGTCTGTTGCATACGGGTGAAAGTGGAGTACAGTCCAGCACAGGCCACACCTGCACAGTACCAGCCTCAGCAAACCAGGAGCAGGCCTTAGGAGCCACTGAATCAGCAGTGGCAATGGAGCTCTCAGCCCACAGACAGTAAGGGGTTTTTGTTTTGTTTTGTTTTTTGGTCTTTTTGCTATCACTGAGGCAGGACTTTGTTGCTTTGCCCATACTCAATCTGGGTTCCAGTCCTGGGTGGCAGTCCCAGAGCGATGAGGAGCACTAGCACACCAGAGCTTGTGGCCACAGTGGAGGAGGGAACCCTCCTCATAGCTGCAGAATAGAAAAGAGTACTTATAGTAACTCACAGATCAGAGCACAGGCCAGGAGAGTAGTAAAAACCTCTCTTTAGATCATACCACCTTGGAAAAACTGAAAACTTACAGGTCCCTACAAGTATCTCTGAAAACAGCTGCACAAAACCCCTGAAGCTTCAGACAGTGTGCCCTCCACCCTGGAAGCAGAGCCTTACTTTAACAAAGAGTTAAAAGTCAAATAATAGGCTGGGAAAATAAGCAAACAACAGAAAAAACCCTCTGACTACTGAAAGTTACTATGGTGACAAGGAAGATCATGACACACACTCAGAAGAAGATAACAAAGTCAAAGTTCCTACAACAAAAGCCTCCAAAAAATATGAATTGGTCTCAGGCCATGGAAGAGCTCAAAAAGGATTTTGAAAATCAAGTAAGAGAGGTAGAGGAAAAATTGGGAAGAGGCCCCAGGTTAAGAACTCCCACACAGAATCCAAAATTACTTATTGATTAATTTTATCAATGTCTTTTGTGGCTCCATCACCTTCATTTGCAAACATATTATTCCTCCCTCCTATTCCCAGTGAGCTGTTCCCTATAAAGAAGAATGAAAAAGAAAGAGGGAAAAAAAGAAGTTTGATAAACACAACCCACATCAGCCAAATCTGACCAGAGTGTGTGAGTGTAAGAGATAACATGTTCCATCGGAAAGAGTCATTGGAGTCAGTTTGAATCTCAGCTCTCTCACTCACTAGCTATGTGACCTTGGCAAAGTCACTTGTCCTCTGTTTCCACCTAGGAAGGTGGAACTAGGGGTTTGGATTACATTCCTTCTAAATCTAAATCTGTGATCTTGTGATTTTACATTTATCCTAGAAGCAGCTGGGAGCCCCAGAGCTTCTAACAAGACCCTTCTGAGCTGTGTGGTCTTGAGTAAGTCACTTTACCTCTCTTTGCCTCAGCTTCCTCAGCAGTAAGATGAGGATGATAATGGCACCTTCCTCACAGGGTTGTTGAGAAGATCAAAAGAGAGAAAAATTGTAAAGCACTTAACACAGTGCCTGGTACAAAACATAGTAAGCACTATATAAGTATTAGCTAGTTTATTAAGCAGTGAGGAAAGAGACATAGTCAGATTTATGCTTTAGGAATATGAATTTAGCAGCTATGTGGAAGACGGCTTAGAAAAGAGGGATGGAACCATTCTGGAGGGCACTTTGGAACGGTGCCCAAGGGCAATCAAACTGTATATCCTTTGACCCAGCAACACTACTAGTAGGTCTGTATCCCAAAGAGATTATAAAAATGGGAAAAGGACCCACTTGCACAAAAATATTTATAGCAATTCTTTTGGTGCTAGCAAAGTATGGGAAATTGAGGGAATGCCCTCAATAGTAATGGAATACTATTGTGCTATAAAAGTGATGAGCAGGCGGATTTCAGCAAAACCTGGAAAGACTGATATAAACTGATGCTGAGAGAAGTGGGCAAAACCAGGAGAACATTGGACATAGCAACAGTACCATTGCTCGATGATCAACTGGGATTGACTTAGTTCTTCTCAGCAATACAGCGATCCAAAACTATTCCAAAAGGCTCATGATGGAAAATGCTATTCACATCCAGAGAAAGAATCACAGAGTCTGAATACAGATTGAAGCATACTAGTTTCTTTGTAGTTTTTTTTTTCCTTTTGTTCTGTTTCTTCTTTCATAACATGACTAATATGGAGCTATGTTTTACATGATTGCACATATATAACCCATATGGGGAGGGAGAAAAATTTGGAACTCAAAATCTTATTAAAAAATGAATGTTAACAATTGGCGTTATATGTAATTGGAAAAAAATACCATTAAAAATAAAATAATATAAAATCCAAAAAAGGGGGTGTTTGGAATCAGCCAAAAGAGACTGAGGGAATGACTCAGGGTTGGAGCCATACAAATGGAGAAAAGGGGGATGGGTGAGAAATATTAGGAAGGTGCAATGACCAGACTTGGTAGCTGGGGAGGAGGTTGTTAAGCATTCGGGAAGACTCCAAGGTTATAAACCTAGGTGATCAGAAGGATGGTCTTGCCCTGGTCAGAAACGGGAAAGTTTTGAAAAAGGAATTGCTTTGGTGGGGAAAGAGAACAAATTCTGTTTTGGACATGTTGCTTTTGAAATGCCCGTGTTTGTGCATGAACTGATGCAAAGTGAAATGAACAGAACCAGAACATTACGTACAGTAATAGCAATATTGTTCGATGGAGAAATGTGAATGACTTAGCTGTTCTCAGCAATACAATGATCCAAGACAATCCCAAAGGACTAATGATGAAACATGCTATCTGCCTCCAGAGAAAGAACTGATATTGTTTGAATACACACTGAAACATGCCATTTTTCACTCTTTCATTTATTCTTTTTCTTTCATTTGAATCTTCTTGTACAAAATGACTAATATGGAAATGTTTTACATGATTGTACATATATAACCTATTTCTGATTGCTTGCAGTCTCAAGGAGAGGGAGGAAGTGGGAGATAGATAGAATTGGGAACTCAAAACTTAAGAATGTTAAAAAAACTGTTTTAACATGTAATTGGGGGGAATAAAACATATATCTTTTTATTAGTTAATTTACTTATTTTTAGTTTTCAACATTCTCTTCCATAAGTTTTGGATTTTCTCCCCCTCCCTCCCCAAGATGTCCTGCAATCTGATATAAGCTCTACATATACATTCCTTTTAAACATATTTTCACGTTAGTCACATCATATAGAAGAGTTATAACAAATGGGAGAAACCATGAGAAAGAAACAAAACAAAACAAAATAGTCTGCTTTGCTCTGCATTCAGACTCCATAGTTCTTTCTCTGGATGTGGATGGCATTTTCCATCATGAATCCTTTGGAATTGTTTTAGGTCCTTGCATTGCTGAGAAGGGTTAAGTCTATCAGAATCAGTCATCAAACTGTTACTGTGTACAATGTTCTCCTGGTTCTGCTCACTTCACTCAGCGTCAGTTCATATAAGTCTTTGCAGGTTTTTCTGAAGTCTGCCTGTTCAACATTTCTTATAGCACAACAGTATTCCATTACATTCATATACCACAATTTGTTCAGCCATTCCCCATTTGATGGGCATCCCCTCAATTTCCAGTTCTTGGCCATCACAAAGAGAGCTGCTATAAATATTTTTGTACATGTGGGTCCTTTCCCCATTTTTATGATCTCTTTGGGATACAGCCCTAAAAGTGGTATTGCTGGATCAAAGGGTACGCACATTTTTATCGCCTTTCAGGCATAGTTCCAAATTGTTCTCCAGAATGATCGGATCAGCTCACAGCTCCACTAACAACAAATTAGTGTTCCGACTTCCACATCTTCTCCAACACTTATCATTTTCCTGTTTTGTCATGTTAGTCAATCTGATAGGAGTGATGTGGTACCTCAGAGTTGTTTTGATTTGCATGTCTCTAATCAATAGTGATTTAGAGCATTTTTTCGTATGACTATGGATAGCTTTAATTTCTTCCTCTGAAAACTGCCTGTTCATATCCTTTGACCATTTATCAATTGGAGAATGACTTGCATTCTTGTAAATTTGACTCAGTTCTCTATATATTTTAGAAATAAGACCTTTATCAGAGACACTAGTTGTAAAAATTCTTGCCCAGCTTTCTGGTTCCCTCCTAATCTTGGTTGTATTGATTTTGTTTGTGCAAAAACTTTTCAATTTAATTTAATAAAAATTATCCATTTTGCATTTCATAATGTTCTCTCACTTGGTCATAAATTCCTCCATTCTCCATAAATCTGACAGATAAACTATTCCTTGCTCCCCTAATTTGTTTATAGTATCGGGCTTTATATCTAAATCGTGTACCCATTTGGACTTTATTTTGGTATATGGTGTCAGATGTTGGTCTATGCCCAGTTTCTGCCATGATATTTTCCAGTTTTCCCAGCAGTTTTTTGTTAAATAGTGAGTTCTTATCCCAGAAGCTAGTCTTTGGGTTTATCAAACAGCAGACTGCCATAATCATCAATTACTGTGTCTTCTGTACATAACCTGTTCCAATGATCTACCCCTCTATTTCCTAGCCAGTATGAAGTAGTTTTGATGATTGCTGCTTTATAATACAATCTAAGATCTGGTATGGCTAGGCCACCTTCCCTAGCATTTCTTTTTATTAATTCCCTTGATCTTCTGGACCTTTTGTTCTTCCAGATGAATCTTGATATTATTTTTTCTAGCTCTATAAAATAATTTTTTGGCAGTTTGATTGGTGTGGCACTGAATAAGTAAATTACTTTAGGTAGAATTGTCATTTTTATTATATTAGCTTGGCCTACCCATGAGCAACTGATGTTTTCCAAGTTATTTAGATCTGACTTTATTTGTGTGAAAAGTGTTTTGAAATTGTGTTCATATAGTTCCTGGGTTTGTCTTGGCAGGTAGACTCCCAAATATTTTATGTCTACCATAACTTTAAATGGAATTTCTCTTTCTATCTCTTGTTGTTGGGCTTTGTTAGTAATATATAGAAATGCTGATGACTTATGTGGGTTTACTTTATGTCCTGCAACTTTGCTAAAGTTGTTTATTATTTCAAGTAGTTTTTTATTTGATTCTCTAAGTATATCATCTGTGGGAATAAAAATATATCTCAACGATAAAAGAATGAACCATTAAAATTTTTTTAAAAATGAAATGACTGTTTGGCCCAGTTGGAAACGTGCAGTGGGCAGACTGATGATGGACGGGAGCTGAGGAGAGAGAGTAGAGTTACATCTATAGATATGAGAGCCATCTGAATAGGATAACAATTGTACCCTTGGGAGCTGATGGGGTCATCAAGAAAGTGTGCAGAAAGAAGGCTCAGGAGAGAGGTTTGAGGGACACCTTTACTTAGGTCAGATACAAATGATGATCCGGCAATGGAGACTGAGAAGGAAAAGGAAAATTGATAGAACCAGGAGAGGGGACTATCAAGAAAACCAAGAGGAGAGAATATCCAAGAGGAGAGGGTGAACAACAGTGTCAAGCCATGCAGAGAGGTTGAGGGGTTGTCCCTGGTGAAAAAGGCTACTTCTCATTAGAGACTGGATTAAATAATGGGTGGTTGATGGCTGGGCCTGGAGTCAAGAAGGCCTGAGTTCAAATAGACATCAGATACTTAGTAGCAGGTCACTTAATCTCAGTTTCCTCATCTGTAAAATGGGGATAACATTTATAAATTGCTTTTCAAAATACTAGAGAAATGCTATTGCTATCATTATTACAGTGTTTCATTTTTTGTTCTCTAGGGCCACTGCAATGAATGACTTCAGCAAAGTTAGTCAGCAGAGAAATCCACATTGTCTATATTTCTATGTCAACCAGGGAAAATCGAGAAGGGAACAAGTACTTATTAAACACCCCTATGTGCCAGACATTATGTTAAGCACTTTACAAATTAATAATTACCTCATTTGATCCCCATAACAACCCTGGGAAGGAGGTGCTATTATTTTTTTCCCACTTTACAGCTGAAGAAACTGACTTGGTCAGAAGTGAAGTGACTTGCCCAGAGTCACACTGCTCGTGGGTGTCCAAGGCTGGATTTGAACTCAGGTTTCTTCCTAACGCCAGGCCCTGGGTTGGCAACCGCCCATTCTCTCCTTTAATCCAGTTTGATGAAAAGGAAAAGGCGTCCCTTCTCACCAAGGCCCACCCATCTGCAGTAATCTTGATTTCTCCCCCCACCCCCCACCCCGCCTTTGCTTTTCCAGATCGCCTCCACAATCAACCAGAAAAACTGATTTAAAGTGTCGTGTAGAATAATAAAATACGAGCATCGAGTATCTGGGCACTAACTTTCCAAGACAGAATTCTCAAAAAAAACTTGGAAAGAAATGGAAGAGGGAGAGCTAATGGCTAAGTGAGGCGAATGCGGATGTAATTTCACTCTGAAATAACTGCCCTTTCATTGGTGAGGCCGAGCCAAATGCCAACGCCTCCTTCCCATAGGAAGTCCACCCAGAGAACGTGGAACAGATGTGGCCACTAAGAAGGGTCAAGGACACCAGCGCTCAAAGAGGAAAGAACACGCGCCCGCACGCGCACATGCACACCCCGTCCACCGCCCCCCCCACCCCGCGTCGCCCCCCTCCCTCCCCCAGGCCATCCTCCCAGCAGAAGTCTCCTCCTCCGGGCGCGTAATGATTAGGCCAAGTTTGGGGGGTAGGGGGAGTTGGCACCACAGTAAGCTGGAATTCGATCCCGAAAACTCCCTTCCCCCAATTTTCCTCTTTGCCTCGCCCTTCCCAGGGAAGTTATTGACTATGCATGAAGGGGCGGAGCTGGGGCCCTTCCGGCGTCTCCCTCACGCTCCCGACCTCACTTGGCGCAGACGGCCGCTCCCCGAGGCCGAGCGCGCAGGCCCCGTGGCTTAGTTTCTCTATGGTCGGACGGAAGTTGCAGAGCGTCGGCACGCCCGAACCGGGAACTCTATGGTCGGGTGGGGTGGAGACGGACGTCCTATAAAAGGCGTGCGCAGCGGGTGCAGCGTCCCTTTCCCTGCGGCGAGGTGAGTGTGTCTGCTTGTGGGGCTATTCGCTCAGTGTTTCTGCCGCGGCCCATCCCCGTGGTCCGGTCCCGGCCCCGATCCAGACCCCGACAGACGCCCTTGTTCTTCTCTCCTTGCAGACACCCAGTCCCTGCTGGCGCCGACGCCATGGGCCGTCGTCCCGCCCGCTGGTAAGTAGCTGGGGAGCCGGAGCACATGTGCGTGTAGGCCGATGCGCCATGCCGGGGAAGGCCGCAACAGCGCCTAGGTCTCGCCGGCGGTCTAGTGAGCCCCTTGGGGTTGGGGGCGGGCACCGGGCAGGTAGCCCAGGCAGCCTAGGCCTGGTCGCGTACCCCAGGCGCGGGCCTCGGCTGCTGGGCCCGCCATGCTGCGTCATGATGCGCCCGGCCTTGCTGCTGTGTCTTCCCCTTCCGCAACGTCCGACTCGGGGATCCCGGAAGGCCGGGAAGTCATTACTTGTTCGCAGCCTCCGATCTCAGCTGTCAGCCTTACTCTAGCCTTCTTTCCGAGGTCTGGGCCTTTAAACGCAAGGTGGGCTTGGCTGTTTCTTAGTCTTGTTAGTAAGTAGGAGCAATGGGTTTTGAGCTTTCGTTGTTTTATCAGGTGGACCCTGAACAAATCTCTCACTACAGATGAAGAATTTTTTAACACCCAGTGATGAGCTGCCTACAGCTAGGTGACAGTGGAGAGCCGCTGGATTTGTGCTCAAGACCTGAGTTGAAATCTTGCCTCAAAACGCTAGCAGTGTGACCTTGAGCAAGTCACTAAAGCTTTAGTTTTTTCATGTATAAAATGGGGTACATAACAGCACCTACTTCCCACTGTGGTTGTGAGAACATATTTGTAAAGCTCTGGCTTAATAAATGATCTTCATGGGAGAGTCCAGAAATGCAGGTCAGACAGAACTAATGACCTCTAACAGTCCAACCAGACTGAGTTACTTTTGTCTTTTTTAGTTATAGGTACTGTAAAAATAAGCCGTATCCAAAGTCCCGTTTCTGCAGGGGAGTTCCTGGTAAGTATTGGGCATTTGATTCTCCCTGGGGGCAGGGGGAGCAATTAAGGATATCCCAGATCCCATCCATTCTACTACTATTAGCATTTATATGTAACTTAATTAATCAACTGCCTCTTAGGCAGCAGGGAGGGCACCAAGGTGTACAGCTCTGACTATTTACTTTTTCTTATACAGATGCCAAGATACGAATCTTTGATCTTGGTAGAAAGAAAGCAAAAGTGGATGAATTTCCACTGTGCGGTCACATGGTGTCAGATGAATATGAACAGCTGTCATCAGAAGGTAAAAAAAAAAAACATGGGTTTCCAGTAGGTCCACCCTCAGGACCTGGGAGGAAGGAGCTATGATGTTCCTGGGATATACTGCAGAATGCTGTTATCTTACAGCATCTAGCAGCTATCCCTTCCAAAACTCACCTTAACATAAGCAACTTTCTTTTCTTTGTGTCTTGGTCAAGCACTTAACGTGTTGCCCTGTTCCTTCAGCCTTAGAGGCCGCTCGGATCTGTGCCAACAAGTACATGGTGAAGAGTTGTGGCAAGGATGGCTTTCATATTCGTGTGCGGCTACATCCATTTCATGTCATCCGCATCAATAAGATGTTGTCATGTGCTGGGGCTGATAGGTAAGAAGAGTTTTCCTATGGAATTACTGACTACTGAGATGTATTTTTGTGATTCAAGGCTACATCATGGTATTTGTATTTAAGTATTGTGCTCCCTCTCCTCTCCCCCCATCCCTTCCATGGACCATTAGAAGGATACAGTGTGGAGGTGCCTACATTTGGGGAGTCCCCCTGTTGCCTGATCAGGCAGTGTCATGTAGCAGAGCAAATACTGATTCTAGAGTTCCAGATAGTTACTTTACTTGCTGACTCTTATTTCTCCAAATCAGAGGTAAGACTAAGGCTTTTTCCAACCTCTGACATTCTGTGATTTCAGGAATGAGCCACCACGGCAGGTTGTGTACTATAGCATACTTGAGTTGCTTGTTTTCTTGGCTTACCAAGGCATCCAAATGATCTGTAGGGAAAGATAGTTATGAGCTTGGAAGCATGGGCATTAAAGATAAGCCTTCCTTTGGACACATACTGTGTCTTGGGTGAAGTGGGCGTTCCCACCATACCCTTCGCAACCAATTAAGCCGACCAACCCAATTCTCAGGTGTGGGGCTGGTGTGCAATGGTTGCGAACAGCAATTCCATGGTTGTGTGTGTACCTTGTCTTTAATACAGGGTATTCTAAGGGACCTCGGAAACACTTTTATTTTGGCTAAGACAACTTAGCTAAGAATGAGCAAGCACCTACTTAACAGAATTTGAAATGTGAGCTGCTTAATCCTCTACTTCCTAGGCTCCAGACTGGCATGCGGGGAGCTTTTGGGAAGCCCCAGGGCACTGTAGCCCGTGTGCACATTGGCCAAGTTATCATGTCGATTCGAACCAAGGTTCAGAATAAAGAACATGTGATTGAAGCTTTGCGGAGAGCCAAGTTCAAGTTCCCTGGCCGCCAGAAGGTACACATTATTCTGTTTCCTGTGGGTAGCACCTCTTTTCCTTAATTTCGATTGTCTTAAACTGACCTTGACTAGCAAATTTTCCTTTCCCATGTTAAAGTGCATTAGTGAGAGCAACTCTTTAATCTGAGGGCTGGAGCAAAAGCTGACTATTTCTTTACCTTCTCATAGATCCACATCTCCAAGAAATGGGGTTTCACCAAGTTCAATGCTGATGAATTTGAGGATATGATAACTGAGAAGCGACTCATTCCTGATGGCTGTGGGGTTAAGTACATCCCCAGCCGGGGCCCCTTGGATAAATGGCGGGCACTCCACTCCTGAGGGGTGTGTCCTGTGATGTCTACCTTTCCACAGGCATAAATAAACTAGATACTGCTATTTGGTTGCATGCGTGTTACCTTCTCACTGGATTAGCTCTTCCCAGCCTTAAGGTCTTGTCTTATCTTAGAAATGGGTTAAAGACTTTGACCATGATTTCAGGGTAGAGGTCTGAGCACCAGCCAGTAAGTCTCCTACAGTGGCAAGGTTAACCTGAATAAAGAGACCGGGTCTTCAGCAGCATAAGTCATTTAAGCTTTAGACACTCGGGTATTTATGTATCTTAAAAAACACCATGAGAACAAGCCCCTCAGAAAGCTGGAAAGTGAAAACTTGAAAGAAATAACCATCTTTGGTTGCAGATAATGAAGCTTTTTCAGCACTTCAGTTTTAGAGTAGAGAATTCTGGCTAATCTGTACTCCTGCCAAGTCCACAGCAGAAGTGAAGCATGGGCCTCTCAAAGCTCCTGGTGTCCTTGAGGAGTTAGATGCAGGCAAACTTCAACAGGGTAGTGGTCACTGACTTGCAGTGCCTAGGACAAGCAATGGGAGTACTAGCTGGACTCAGCCTGAAGGCTCTAGGTTTAGGGTACTGCCCCATGAGCTTTGGGGTACCTCCCCTCCCATTTGTGTTAGGCTCACCTCCTCGTCCGACATGCCCAGCTCCTTCTGGAAGTTGAAGACTCTGGCTGAACCTGGTACAACAGCCTGGAGCAGAGCCTTCCCATGCACTACAATCCTGCAGAGATCAGGGAATGAGGCATGTTGAGCTCATAGGCCTGGAAAAGTGTTTGGAGTAGATCAGAGGTGGACAACCTTTGGCCTTGAGGTCACATGTGCCCTTGTAGGTCCTAGGTGTGACCTTTTGACCAAGTGTTACAGGATGAATGCTTATTTTAAGGGGATTTGTTCTGTGAAGTTTGGATTCAGTCAGGGCTGCACTTGAGGACCTAGAGGGCCACATGTGGCCCTGAGGCCACAGGTTCCTCACCCCTGGAGTAGATAAAACTTCCTTTGCAGATCCCAGGTTTTTTCTTCCAAATAGGGGAATGGTTTCTCTCCCGGTTAGCTGTGTGTGGCTCATAAACCTCCAGGAGAAGGCAACAGGGAGGTCACTGCCAGTGAGACCATGGGCTATTTGGCTGCCCCACTAAGCTTCTGCATGCCTGAGTTTCTTGGGCTAGAGAGCTCAGCCAAGTTGGCTATACCTTAGTGCTTCTCTAAAGAACATTTCAGAGACAGGGTCACTTCCTGGCAGGTACCATTGAAACATCCCTTGCAAAGGCTTCCCTACCAACCCTTTTTATAAAAGGGAAGCAGGAAGCCAGTACCTTGCATCAGGGTAGCTAGTCAGTGGTCCCGAGTTGTACCTAAAGCTAAAACTTCTGATTCAGCATTAAGGCTTTTTCTGCCATGTTACACCGCACCCCAGGACCAGATGACCTAGGGTTTTTTTGTAATCTGGAGCCTGTCACAGGTTAAGGTTTGGTCCCTGCCCCCAAATTCCAGGCCTACTTGGGGCTGATGTCTAACCCTTACCCATCACAGGATTACAAAATCACAGAACCAAAGAGTTGGTAAGGATTTCCTAGGCAAGCTAGACCAAAGCAAGTCTGCCCCATCCCTAGTAGGGCAAATCAGATTCAAACATAATTGGGAGATAAATTTGAGAAGATAAAACACTATAGAACAAAGCTAATGGGAATATGTGGCTTTCTAAGTCAATATGCATCTGGCAGATATGATTGTCCCACCCCTGTCTCCCTTATTTGAGTTTGCCAGCGCTGGTCTACATCACCTGGGCCCAATGCTTCCTACAGCAAAGGTCTGACTCATGAACAGTAAGTAGGGCAATGCTGAGGACTGCCCAAGGAAGTAGCAGAGGGCTGTGCAAAGACCCCTGCATTTTGAGTAAGAGCACCTGAATTTAATTTAAACTAAAAATCGTGTGTCTATCAGGCAAATTCCTCAGCTTGTCCTCTTGGTCCCTCAGTTTCCTTACCTAATGGAGGGGTTGGAGTAGACAGCCTTTGCTTAAAGTCTTCCACAGGAGCATGTTTGCAGAATAATAGATGTAGGGAACATAGAAGTCAGAATCACAGAATTGGGGAGTTGTCAGATACCTCAGGGGCAAGCTAGTAGTCTGACCCATATCTAGAAAAGAGTACTCCCTACAACATACCTGACAAGTGGTCATCTGTTTGAAGATGGCAACTACCTCCTAAGGCAGCCCGTTCAGATGTCCTTCCCAAGGACAACTCTAGGGGGCAATCTGGTCTCAGACACTAAATGTGTGTCTGTGGGCAAGTCACTTAACCCTGTTTACCTCAGTTTCCTCATCTGTAAAATTAGAGAAGGAAAGGGCAAGCCACTCCAGTATCTCTGCCAAGAAAACTTCAAGTGGAGTCACATTGGACCCCATGATTGAACAACATGAAAGGCTTTGCATAGAAGGTGACACTTAAGGGAAGCCAGGGAAGTCAGTAGTTGGAGTAGAGGAGAGTGGTGACATGGTCAGACCTACATTTTAGGAAAATTATTATGGTGGATGGAGTGGAGTAAGACTTGAGGCAGGCAATCACCATCTCCCCCGCCACATACCACCACCACCCCCCCACCCCCCCCCCCCCCACCCCCCGCCTGCCAACAGCTATTGCTTTTGTCCAGGTGTGAGATGATTAGGCTACACCAGAGTGGTGGCAACAATGTCAGAAGGGGTCATATTCTAGAAATGCTGTAGAGATGACATTGACATTGGATGTGGAGGTGAGAGAAAGTGACGAGTCCAGGATGCCTCCTAGGTTGGGAGTGTGAGGGATGAGGAGGATGGTGTTGCCTTCAACAGTAATTGAGGAGGGGGGCTGAGGGGAAAATAATGGGTTCTGTTATTGACATGTTGAATTTAAGATGTCTGCTGGACATCCAGTTTGAGTGAGAGGTAGTTGGAGATGGGAGATCAATCAGGAAAGTAGGGCAGGAAGGGTAGATAGGGGCAAGAAAAGTAGATGGGAGCTGATGGGATCACTAAGTGAAGTGTAGAGGGAGAAGAGAAGGGAGCCTCACTGTCTTCTCCAGGCTCAGCATAGCTAGGTCATTCTATGGCATGGCCCCTAATCTTGTGGCTTGGCTCTTTCATGTATAGGAGAAGCTACATGCCCACAAAGGCTAGAGAGTTGGCTCCCAAGGCAGGAAGAACTGGAAGAACAAGGCAGTGTGGCCTTGGCCTACATGGTCCCAAGCACAGGTGAGGAAGGTCTGTAGTCCCATATGCTCTGCAGGACCCTCAAAGGGTTTTTCTGAATTCTCAGTTGGGCTTTGATAGCAGCCAATGCTCTCTTCACCATGGAGGAAGACAGCCTCTGATTACTTGGGGGTGGGGGGGACTATGCAGACACATACCCACACACAAGCCCCTCCCACCTGTCATAGGCACAGTGGGTCCTCATGCTGACTGTGGTGTCTGCCTGGTCCCCAATGAGCCAGTGGAAGTCTGGGTGACTCCACAGGCGGATGCCCAGCCAGGCCCCTGGAGGCACAAATGTGCAGCCTGCGTTGAGGTCACCAAGCAGCATGACATCCTGGTGGGGAGAAGAGCATGAAGGATGGCAATGGAGTCAGGAGACTTGGCTTGGAGTCCTGGCTCCACCAATTCATTTATGGGATGAATTTGGCCAGGTTCTTTGACTTCTCTAGACCTAGTTTTCCTAATCTGTAAATTAGGCCCAATAATTGCTGACCAAGGAAGAGGACTATTAGGTAGTCTCCAGAATGGTGATGGCCTGGAGTGGGGATGTGTACATTTAGGGGGGTGTGTGTGTGAAGGTGACTGAAGTGTGGTGGGGGACTCCCCAGGGTGAGACTGACAAGGGATCTAGGGGACTGCTGTGATCCTGGTCAGCCAGGATTATAGATTCCTGGGGAGGTGGGATCTCCCTGCCCTATTACCTCTACATTCCAATGCTGTTTCACGTCCTGGGCAACTCTGTAGAGTTGATCAATCTCTCGGCGTGCATTTCGGGGGCAGGCATGGTGAGATATTAGCACCAAATTGCGGATGTCTGGGAGAAAGGGCAGAAGTTAGGAGAGGGGCTTCTGTACTGCCCTGATCCCTTTCAAACAAGCTGCCTTCTAGGCGGCCCACCCTTTACCACCCTCGGCAAAGCACAAGCACCCTCTTCTTTTCCTAATTCCAGACTGCCTCTTCCAAGAAGCCTGTCTTCCTTCTTATCCATATTTTCCAGTTCTCCCATTCCAGCCAAAGACCCCAAACCACTAGGGCCTCCTAGGGCAGAGCAAGGGCTCTGCCACCTCCAGTTTCTGAGAGACTCTTTTGCTCTTTCCTATTAGCTCCTCCCGTACACAGACACCCACTCTGACTTGCCTTTCTCTTCTTATGGACAATAAAGCTGGGTGGCCATAGAGGAAAGATCACTGGATTTGGAATCTGAGCACTCACCTTTGAATCCTGCCTCTGCCACCTGTGCCTCCCATTTCTTCATCTATAAAATGGGGGAGATCCCTGTTCCTATGTTCTTGTGTGTGATTTTGTCACACCCTTAGGCCTCACTTTCCCCTTCTGTAAAATGAAGTCTTTACAACTGTAAATCTATGACACACTTTCAGTGAGTTTTCCTTGATTAATTCTATGCCTTTGGTCCCATCCACTCCCATCTCTCTCTTCCATTCATTCTCATTTTCAGTGTCTCTCTTTCTAATACTTTCTACCAAAATGCTTATCTTCCTGACCCTAACATAGGCAGTACTCTGACATCTTTAAATTGTTAGCTTCTCCCCTCCCCTGAAAAGTCATGATTTGAATAGAGCCAGTGGTGACACAGCTGCTGAGTATCCTCCCTCATTCCGCTCCTCAGGAGGCTGCTTTCTGACACTACTTCCCCACCCCCCCACCCCCGCTGCCTGAGCCTGATTGGTATGTCATTTGGTCAGCAGAGAACAAGATATGGTATGAGCCAGATCTCATATATTACCCCTTCAGGGCTTCTCTATCTGGGACCCCAGAGATCTGTGGAGAGATTTCAAGAGGTCTGTGAACTTGGATGGGAAAAAAATACATTTTGTTTTCACTAATATCTAACTAAAATTAAAAGTGAACCAATTCAGCTCTACATTGGCATCCTGTCTTAAGTCTCTCACCCCCCTATAGTATCCCTAATAACACCCAGCCAAGCCTCAGCCTTGCTCTTGGATCACTCCTACCATTCATCACCTTTGCTCTTACAGTGTGCTGCTGAAAAAAGATGGAGAAAATCATACAATTGTTCTGAGTAGGTCCATTACAAACTGATGTTACATAACCTCACTTGGGCCCTCGCTGCTGCTAGGCAATCTTACTTTACCTCCCTTATCAATTCATTCTCCCACTCTCCACAGTGGCAGTTACAGACTTTCTCATCCCTCTTCAAACCTCCTATAGCTCCCCTGCTCTCCTCACCCCAACTCTATCAGCTGAGAACCCTGCCCCATATTGTACAGGAAAAATTGAGGCCATTCACCAGGAACTCCCTCTTCTCCCCTCTTCCTCATCTAATATCGCATAGGTACCTTGTGCCACCATCTCCTCCTTTACCCCCTGTCTCACATGGTGAAGTGGCCTTACTCCTTATCAAGGCCAACCCTTCTACCTGCACAAGCCCATCCCATTTCCTCCCAACAGATCGCTCCCTTTGTCATCCCCATTCTTTCACTTATTTTCAATTTTCCCCTGTCTGCTGGCTCCTTCCCTATTGCCTACAAACATGCCCATACCTCTCCAATCCTGAAAAAAAAAAAACCTCATTTGATCCTTTCATCCCCACTATCATCCCATACTACTTCTGCCTTTTGTAGCTAAACTCCTTGAAAAGCCCATCTACAATAGGTGCCTTCACTTTTCTCACACTGTCTATAATCCAGCTTCTGACCTCATCATTCCACTGAAACCACTCTCCAAAGTTACCAATGATCTCTTGGTTGCCACATCCAATGGCCTTATCTCCATCCTCAGTCTCCTTGACCTCTCTGCAGCCTTGGACACTGCTGATCACCCTCTCCTCTTTGATACTCTTTTCTCTTTAGGTTTTCAGGACCCCACTCTTTCCTGGTTCTCCTCCTACCTCTCTGACCACTCCCCTCTCAGCTTTGCTGGATCCTCCTCCAGATTATGCCCTCTAACCATAGCTGTCCTCCAGGGTTCTGTCTTGGACCCTCTCCTCCCTCTTCATTTGCTGATCTCACTGTGTCCCATGGATTTCATTACCATCTCTATGTTGATAATTCTCACATCTCCCTTTCCTGCCCCAAACTCTCTGCTGCCCTCCAGTCTCCCATGTCCAACTGCCTTTCAGACATCTCAAACTAGATATCCAGTAAACATCTTAAACTCAACATGTCTACAACTGAATTCATTGTGCCCCCCCCCTCCCAAGACCTCCCACCTTCCTACCTTCCCTATTATTGTAGAAGTCCCTCAGGCTCACAGCCTAGGAGTCATCCTGGACTCCTCACTCTCACCCTCCATATCCAAGCTGTTGCTAAGGCCTCTTGACTTCACCTCTGCAACATCTCCCTAATATGTCCCCCTCTCTCCTCTGCTCCTGCCGCTTCCCTAGTATGGCCCTCATCACCTCATGCCTGGACTATTGCAGCAGCTGCTGGTGGGTCTGCCTGCCTCAGTCTCTGCCCACTCTAGTCCATCCTCCATTCAGCCACTAAAGTGATTTGGCTAAAATATATGTCCCTTCATGTTACTCCACTATTCACTAAACTCCAGTGGCTTCCTATATCCTCCAGGAGCCAATATAAATGTTTTGTTTGCCATTCAAAGCCCTTCATAACTTAGCCTCCCCCATTTCTCCAGTCTTCTCATGCCTTACTCCCCTCATGTACCCTTTGACCCAGTGACACTGGCCTCCTGGCTGGTCCATGAACATAACACTCTCTCAGCTCTAGGCATTTTCTCTGGCTGTCCTCCATGCCTGGAACACTGTCCCTCCTCGGCTCTGACTACTGCTATTCTTGGCTTCCTTTAACTCCCAACTAAAATCTCACCCTCTACAGGAAGTTTTCCCCAACCCCTTCCCTCTGTTAATTATCTCCTATTGATCTAGTGTTTATCTCATTTGTCCATAGTGGTTTGCTCTTCTCCACCATTAGATTGTAAGCTCCTTGAGGGCAGGGACTGTCTTTTGCCTCCTTTTGTATCCCCAGTACTTAGCCCAGTGCCTGGCACACAGGTGTTTCATAAATGATTCTGAGGGCCATTGGCTTCACCAGACTGATTGCTAAAGGGATCCATTACACAAAAAAATGTTGAACAAGCTCCACCCTAGATCTATACTGAATTCAGGTCAGTGAGGGTTTCCTTCTTGCCTGAGGATTCTGCCTTGGTAGAGCTCCAGTAGATAGGATCTTCTGTGCAGATGAAGGTGGTTAATTAATAAAGGTCATCAGACCAAAGTGACCTTCCTTTGACTCAGCTTACCTTACCACTTCATAGAGAATATGCTTGCCAAGGTCTTAAATAATCTCTTAGTTACTACATTTTCTTCTCAGTCCTCAATTTCTTGGCCCTTCCTGGAGCTTTTGGGGCTACTGAGCCTATGGGGTCCCCTGTCTCCCCTTCCTTGGTTTCTGCCTCCTCGCATAGGGTTGCCCTCAAAGTTCTGCGCAGGAGCACTCAAGAGGGCTCTCGCCCTCTCTCGCTCTTTCTCCCTCTCCCTGTCCCTCTTCCTCTTCCCACTCTTCCCCTTGGTGATCTCATCTCTTCCCAGGACTTCAATTGTCATTTTTACTCAGATGAGTCCCAGATATCTCCCCCTGAAACCTGGAGTCCCAGTTCAGAATCACCTGCTTCTTTCAGGACCTGTCTACCTAGAGATGTTACTGGCAGGGCCACTTCCTGAATTATCAGGCCCCAACTTTTCACCAGAAGGGCCTCCTGCCTGGGTTCTCTGCCTCTAGCTTCTCCCCTCTTCCAGCCCATCTACCCTCCAGCCAGTCACCTGATGTGCACATATGATCACATCACTGTCCTGTTCAGAACATCACTGCAGAAGAAAACAATCCTCCCCTACTCGCACTCCCAGCCTTCCATTACAGGCCTCCAGGGTCTACCTCCAGCTGCCTTCCCCAATTATTTCAGTAACTTCTTTGCTGAGCTTCATATCCCAGCCAATCTGAGCTATAGACTAACTGCTCCCTGCTCTTCTGCCCTTTCTCCCCATTAGGCCTGGCACCCATGTCTCAAGTGATCTTCCACAAAGTCCCCTCTCCCTTGAGAACCCCCGCCCCTCAAGCTAGAAGCATTCCCTCCATCTCCCAGCCCTCTCTGACCTTTTCTAGGCAATCTTTCTTTTTTTTTGGTCTGGACCCATGATTTCAGCCATGTTGGTAACTTCTGATTGTGACAATGCCCTCCACCAATGCTAGCTGACAACTGACTCACAGCTTTTTGGTTCAGAGATATCTTGCTAGAAGGGACCTTAGAAGTTGAAACCCATCACTTTCCAGAGGAGGAAACCATGGTCCAGGAAGGAGTGGAGTGATTTGCCCAGGGTCATACTGGTGGCAAGTGGCAAATATTAGATATGAACCTAGGTTGTCTGAATCCTAAACTGATCTCTTTCCACCAAGCTGTGATGTCAGGGGATTGCCCAGGCCCTAGAGTTCTACAGGGTCAGGTGACTTGTCCAAGGTCACAGAGACTGGCTGAGTAACAGACTAGTCCTGACCTCAGCTCTTTCTGACTACCAGACTGGCCGCCTGGTCACTGTACCAGCTGCTCCTTGGCACATTCAAACTTTATTGGAACTGGAGAGCATGAACTGTATTCTTTCTCCTCTTACTCTCCCTATACCTAGCCCACCTTTTTCTCTTGACCTCCTTGTCAGGTTCTTGCTCTCATTTTCCCCTTTGTATATCACATCCTCCTCTTCATCCGAGATGGGCTATTTGTCAGGAGTAGGGAGTGGGAGGCTGGGATCCTTCAACCAAGCAAAACTCCCCGAGAAATAGCTAGACTCCTTGGCATCTGAGCCTGGTCTTGGGTGGAGGTAGGGCTAGAGTTGGAGCCCAGATGGTACCCTATCATATTTCTCTAATGACTTTCAGGGTTACAAAACACTTTCCATGTATTACCACGGATGAGCCTCCCAGTGACTTAAGGAAGGGCATATTATCTTTATTTCATAGTTGGGAAAACTAAGGCTCTGAAAGGTTGCCTGACTTTCCCAGAGTCCCACAGCTAATAAGTGTCTGATATATTCTAGTGGGAACTTTTTCCGAACTAGACTAGGTGGTCTCTGATTCTGCCCCCTAGTGAAGTCCTCTGTCCACTCACCGTGCCAGGCTGCCTTCTCAGAATTCTACACAATGGATAATAGAAACTGAGGTGGGGCAGGGTGGGGGTCAGGTGGGAGGAAGAGTGAGTAGGTACCTGAATTTGGCCAGCAGAAACGGGCAACAAAGGGTCCCCGAAGGAAAGATTCTGCCTGACCTGGCTCGGCCTCTGGAACCTGGTACGAGTCCATGATGGAAACTACATCTGCTCTGAAGGGAAGGCAAATTTAGGAGAGGGGGCTCTAAGTTCAGTGAACCCCTCCAGTGTTGCCCCCCACCCCCCATCTCCCTGCCAGGAACAGGGAGGTCTCTGGTACCTGTAGACAAAGACATTCTGCTCCTTGTAGCTTCCCAGTCCCAGGCGTCGACTTTCTAAGGCCTCATATCGGTGGCCAGGGTCAGCCCTGTTCTGGAACACCAGGATTTTGACCAAGCATTCCCATCCCTGGGCATAGTCCCCGTACTATCCCCTTTCTTCCAGGTCTCCCCTCCATTCCCAGGTCCCTTCTCCTCTGTTGGGGTCAGATAAGGTTCTGCCCAAGCACACACCCCCAACCCCCCATTCCTTTCTCGATCCCCAGTATGTTCAGCTCTGCTCCCTGGCCCCTTCCCATCTGCTAGGATCCTTCTGGCCTTTTTCATGAGCTTGAGGCAACCTCTGGGGAAACAAGGGTATGTTAGAGCTCATAGTGACCCCAGAGGTTGCCTGGATCAACCATCTCATTTGACAGTGGGGGACATTGAGGCCCAGAGAGAGGAAGGGACTTGTTTGAGGTCACACAGACAGGATTCAAATCCAGGGCCCATGTCTTCATTCCACCATCCCATAGCCCTGCACCTGTTGAGTTCCTGGAGGAGAAGTGACATGGCTGTGCCTTTGCTATCACGGACCTCCTGTACCAGACAGATGTCACATCGGGAAAGAACCTGTATCCAGAGAAGGGGAGACAAGGTGTGGGGAGACCTTGGGGAGCTCCAGGCGGGTAGTGCCATTTAAGGGGAAAACTTATAATGCTATCCATGATTAGAAGGGTTACCCTTTCCCCCTCCTGGAAATGCTGGGGATGCTCCAGAGAATGACTTTGTATATAGGGATGAGGGACAGCAGATGGTCTAAGAAGGGAGCCTGGGGGGAGGGGCAGTGTATGTGTGAAAGAATGAATTGTGGAGGGCAGGGCTGGCTTGTTCAGGGGATTGCCCACCCCCACCTGCCTCTGTACTGAGCTGGGTCCAAAACTCCTTCACTCTGGAAATCATTACTTGGCTGGAAGGCGGAATCTTGTCAGAGGCCAGCCTTGAACCCAGGTCTTCTGACTCCAAGGCTCTCTATTCACTACCCCCATGGCATCAGGGGTACATAAGGCCTCCTGTGGGCTGTATATTGACAATTTAAAAATGTAATACTATTTGGGTTTTATTGTCTTTTTATTTATGTAACACTCCCCGCCAGCAAGTGGCATCATTTGCCACCAATAAGGAGAGAGTCCCAGACCAATGGGCTTTGGACCTTGGGTTACATTCGTTTTGTTTTCCCAATCCCATTTTGATCTGGTTCAGGTGGCACTTGGGTGTGTTGGGAGCCACATGCTGCTGGCCTCTGCATTACACTCCAATGCCTTCTCCCAGGACTTGTCTGGGTCATCAGCCCCTGGGGCAGTCATTCTGGGGAAGCCTTTGGGCTTCTGCTCAAAAGCATGTTTTTAAATGCATAAAATAAAATACAGAGGATTGCAAAGGAAACCAATTACACTGAAATATACTCATCAATATATTTTATAAATGAGTTCAGGGGCCCCAGGCTAAGGACCCCACCATAAGGTCCTGTTGGTGAATGGACAACTTGCCTTTACAGAGTCAAAAGGAGGACTTCAGTGAAATGGAGCCAGCAGGAGTAGAGGAAGGAAGAGGGCCAGCAATTGGGTGTAGGAGCGGCAGTAGCAGCAGGAGGGGACTCAAGTCCAACCTGACTGAATTCCCAGGGGCCCTGCACTGCCTCTGGGACCAAGGCAGCCAATGCCTCAGGATCTAGAAGTGAGGTATCTGGCTCATCCAGGTTTCACTTTTAATAAGAGCAATCACTAGGCCCAGAAGTCAGCTCTGTGGATCCCCTGAGAGGCTGAGGCCCTCCACAGGACAGAGGAACATTTCTTTGTATGTCTACTGCAAATAGCCCAAAATGGTTCCCTCAGACCAACTTTTAAAGACAAATTCAATTAGAGGGTTGGGGGAAGGAGACTGAGACCCTGGGACATAGCAAGTTCATTCTGCCGGGTGGGGGGAGGGGGAGGAACTTACCTGAGGTATGATAACCTGCACACACAATCTGGTAGCTTCCAATTTTAATTAATTCTTCTTGCTTACTAGATGTTCCATGCAATTGCTTCTGCACTGCTGAAGTTCTGTTAATTCACTTTAAATTTTGGTTCCCTAGGGCAGAGACCTAGTGGCTCCAGCCTAGGTATGACTTCCTTCTGGGAACCCTTGATCTGAGGAAACAGGGTGGGGGCAAGATAAGACTCCCATTTCTCACCTGGACCAGTACACTCATGACCTCGGGCCGGCTGGCCTTAGCCTCCCCAAAGCTCTGGATATTGAAGGCGCAGATCCTGAGGGTACCACAGGGCACCAGGTGAAGTTGCCCACTCAGCAGAAGCAAGAAGAGAGATACCCAGCTACATGGTGTCCACAGAAGATACCTTGAGCCAGGGATGACCCTGGGGAAGAGAGGGAGAAAAGTCTTGAAGGGCATCAGTGTCCAGATGTGCCAAGAGCTTCCCCCTATACCCTTTGAGCCACACCTAAGGATTACCAAGAACTGATGCCAGCTAAAAATCAGCAGCATGGATGTTTTAAGCTTGCCAGGCAGTGATAGGATAGTTGTAGTGGGTCATATAAAGACTCAGAGAGCTCCAGCAAAGGGAGGCAGATGCAAAGCACCACTGGGTAACAGCGCCCATCCCCAGGGATGCAGGCTCAGTGTGCTGAGTTGGCTACAATTGGAAGATTCAGCTTTGTGCCATCCTGGTCCCCTGGCCTGGGCCTCCCATTGACAAAATGCTGAGCAAGGGAAGAGAAGTACTTAGGGGCAGAGCAGAGAGGAGAAAGAGACTGGGGAGAACCATTTTATATCGATCCAGGAAAGCTTATCTATTTTAAGGAAGAAGAGTCTTATACAAATTTCCCTTGCCGTGAGAAGCTCCCTTGCCAGGGAGCTCTACTGGGCATGTCTGCTGCTCTACATGTGAAGGCAGCATGGGGGACCTACTGAGCCGTGTCGTCTCATCCTCGGCCCCACAGCAACGTCCGAGAGGCCTCACTGTCCATTTGTACTCATTTGCCCCCAAAGAAGCAGCCAGTGGGTCCACTTAGCCATGTGCAAAGGCAGCATCCAGGGGATCTCTCCCAAAATGTCCTCTGCCCCACAACAGCATCTGGGACGCCTCCACAGCCATGTCCTCTTCTCAAACCCCAGAGGTCAGGGGCCACTCTAGCCATGTTCCCTCCATTAACCCTAAAGGCTGCTTCCAAGGGATGGACCACATCAAACATGTCCTTTCCAGACATGACCACTCCAGTGCTCCACAGCAGGTTCCAGGGGCCCTTCCTGGCTGTCTCCTCTTCATCTGCCACATAGATCTTACACTGAGCCCTAAAACTTGGCCTTCCCTGCACTCAACCAGGACCCCCTGAACTAAAACCCAGACCACTGACTGAGCCCCTAAGCCAGAACATGGACTGAGGCCTAACACAGAACACAAAGCCACAAACCCAGTGTATCCCAAAGCTAGCCACCACCTCAGCCCTTATCCAGAGCACAGACAGAGGTCTAAGCCAGTTCTTGGTTACCTTGGTGAAATAAATCTTTCCTCGAAATTAGTCCATTGTGAGCCCTCTAAGTAATTTGATCTGTAGCTGACATTAATGTAATTATGATTATGAATTTATGAAAAACCTTATAGATAAGTGATCCATGGGAGAAACATGCTGCCCCCTCCTCCAATGAATCAAAATGGGGAATTGAGGGGATTAAAACAAGCAAGTGGTAGTGGGGATTGAGCAAACCCCATTGACTCTTCTCAGTGTCTTGTGACTTAATTCTGGAGCTAGCTCAGGTCCTTTTCTATTCAATTATGGGTCTAGTCCAATTTCTGTTTCATAAGAAAACTTTATTCAGTTGTGGGAATTGTGAGAAAAGTTTATTGCATTGTTTGGACCAAGCCTGCATGGCTGGGAAACTGGACCAGCTCCACCTGCTCTACAGACCCTTAATTAAGGACTTAGTTTATGCTGACCAGAAACCCAGTCAGATCCAAAGATTGATGCAAGGAGTTTTCTCACAACTGCACATCTCAAGCAACCCATGTCTTATCTGAAAACTGGCCCCATACCATCAGTTACTGTTTCCATGTTCATTTGATTGAATGCAGACTTGCTGGGGAGTGTGTGGGATGAAAGATCCTCACCAATTAAAAAAATTAATTTTAATAAGGAGCCATCTCAGGGTGGGAACAGAAATAAATTTTATTCAGTTCTCGCAAGAAAAGGGCGTCCTCTGCCAGGACGGAGCTAGCAGAAGGAGGGAAGGTACAGAAGGCAAGCAAGGAATTATATACCGTTGCACAAACAATTCTGAGAAACCCCACCCCAGAGTCTGGACCCCCATTCTTATTGACAGGGTCAAGTGGCCTCACAATCAAGCCAGGAATAAGGAAATAAGTTTTTACCTAATACAAGCACAGAAAATACAGAATTACCTTATAGGGTGAAATAGGGGAGGGGGAGAGGGGAATACTATCTGATTTCCCCAAAATCATATGATTTACAGGAAAACGAAACTTGGGCTGAGGTGACATCTATAAATCTAAAGAAGAATAGGGAAAAAGGGGAGGGGTAAACCCTCTTTTCTCTCTCACGGCAAAGAAAGCAGGTCACAGTGACCCTATTCTTATTTGGTAAATCTTTAAACCAGAAATAGAAGAAAGAACAAAAACTTCAGGGGAGAAAGACATTCTAAAAGCTAAATAATCAGATTCCCACAGACTCAAATTTATCTCATTTCCCTTTTCTCTAAATATTGAAAACATTTTAGATGTAGATACATATACATTCCCTGTGAAGTCTTCACACTTTATTCTCTCACTGCCTCACACAATTCCCCCTCTCCTTGACACTATTTTGAAGACTTCACACACCATTGCTGATATGAATTATCTACCCACCTATCTTCTTCATTCATCACACTTTTATACCACATTTCCTTTCCCATCATGCTGGTATCCCCATTACCCTTTTTAATAAATATGGGAAGGATTAATCGACGTATTGACAAATCAAAGGGGGCAGTCCCCTTTATAAGTACAAATACAGAGACCCAAAAGAAAACGATAATACAATTGTCCCTTTAAATTTCAAAAGTCTCTTCCCATACAACTGTCTGGCAGGGAGCATCAATGAAGTCTTCTGGTCCTTGGTTGTTTCAGCCACTTCCACAGCTTCTTCCTGTAGGAACCAGCTTTCTGTCCATTCTCCCACAAAAGTTACCTTAGCACAATTTTAAGTTACCATTTCTAATAATTATACTCTGATCATTTTTACAAATTCAAAATTGAAACCTTGGCCAATTGCCATGTTTAAGAAATTCACATTAGAACCCAAATTCTCATGCTTTACATTGACTCATTATTTTCCCCACCAGGAGGATGAGACTCCAGTACATACATAAATACATTAAATATAACCAATTTTTAACATAGTATATATAAATTTTAACCTTTTGGTCATGCCATGTTCCTTTGATAGCATTACAAAATAAGCCACAAACTATTGTTCTTTTAATATTATTAATTGTAACAAAACCTTAGACAAGCTTGATATTAACCAAATAACAAAATAATATTCTCACAAGCCCTTGACCTAATAATTGTCTCCATATCACTACCAAAAATATAAACTACCCTAACTTATACAGGGCCACACACAGGAACACTAGTCCCAGGCCTATGGTATTACAGGAAAAAAAAATACTACTGCTATTAGAATCTTTTTAAACAAAGGGAAATATCTTAGGGTGAATCTTAAGTAGTTTGTATAAATTTCTGCACATGTTCTAGTTCTAGATAAAAATAATATTAGACTGCCCAGTAATATAACACAAAAGAGCTCATATCTTTTACTGATTACTTGCTCTGATCACAGAAACTTGCTATAGAAGGAAAGAAAGCAGGGACATGTGACATACCACATATGACAGGATAAAACATCCTTGGCTTTGTTCAGATTCAGATATAGTTAGATTCTTCAATTATGCAGTATCTGTTTCCATAGTTAAACTCAGGAATAGTCAGGTGGGAAAATATTCCTTCCCAAAGGAACACAAGAGGGAAGAACTGAGCCAGGAGGATCCCATCCTAGATTGAGGCTAAGATTGTCCCATCAGCTTTTCTCGAATACAGACCTCCACCTGTCAACAGTACAGGATCACATCTCCTCTGAGTAACTTTTCTCATGGCATTTCTCTCAGATACTGATTTAATGCAGACAACTATACCAAAATTTAAATTCAAAACAAAATTAGTTATGATCCGCAGTGCCTTTTGCCTTAAAGAGCAAGTCTCACTAATCACAGCTAATCAAGTTCCTCCCTTAGTAACTCCATATTCAAAAATTTACCAATTTGGTACACTTCAGTTTTGTTGGGTACACTTTACATTTTAGCCTCCTCTAACTATAATTAAAACAGCCACATTTTAACTTTTCCCATCAAAGCAAAAATATTCTACAACTTATCTCTCTTGAAGAGACTTACACTGAAATTCTTTTCCCTAAACTAAAAATGTCTCTGATTTAGTTCCAATAATGAATTACTGGTAATTACCGGCAATTAATTACCATTTGTAGTAATACCTAATTGCTCTTATATCACTTTAAAACTTTTTTAAACCTTATCCTACATGGATACAATGTAACATAAAATCCCATCCTTAATCTATAGGATAATAATTCAACATTACATTCGTATCCTTCTCCTTTTATCTAGTTGTTCCCATTAACATTTAGAATGTTATCCTTCACATGACTATACAAGAGTACCAATTTACCCAATTATTTGACTTAAAAAAAGCAAGATTTCACATATTTGCATTAATCAAATTTTTCATTTCCCCCCCATAAAACCTTCTAGGTCTTTGGGTATCACAACCTCACAATAATATTTTCTGACAAATACCTTTCCTTTTATCACTAGATGGAAAGTCTCATTAATCAAAGCTTTACTAGGACTCCGCAATCAAATTTTAATTTTTAAAATCTGTCCTAAAAGCCAATTACTAAAATTTCATCCTACTGACTTTAAAAGCCAGGTTTGGAGGTCAGCTAGTTTCTGACCCCGCTGCTCTCTCTCTCTCTTTCAGTAAAAATTTCAGGCTTTCCCAACTTATTGTACAAGTAAAGATCCCAGTAACTGCTGCTACAAAACTTGAAAGTTTATAATTTCTTAAATTAAACTTCTATAAAATACATTGTCAAATAAAATGACTTAACAGTTTCCTAATCCCTTCATTATTTTAACAGTACAATTTTCAACCTAACAACACTTAGAGAAATTGCCTCTCTAACAACACAAATGATATAGTTGTTTACTAAACAATATAACAAAATCTTTAGAAATGCAACAATACCATAAACAGTTGTATTTAAACCTTTTAAAACCAAAATTAATTAATTACCAGTCTGGGCTGGATGTGTTTCCAGCTTCATCTCGTCACAATTGACATAAACTTCACATCTAAGAAAATCCACATATGAAGCAATTATATTTAACTTAAACATTTGTTTTTGCCAATCATTGTGCCAAATACTTTTACAATTATGTGATTCCCATATTATTTCCAGGAGTGAAATCCACCCTCATCCCCTCACTGAACAGTGAACTTTCTTGGAGCCACACAATTAACAAATTTTCAATGCCAAATAGTAATATGTTCTAATACCCCTGGCTTTTAAAAAAAATTATTATTCACAATTTCATATATTTCCTTAATTTTTCAGTTCCCCATTCATGTGCACATTTTCTTACAAAAATTTTACAAACAGTTTTGAATCACCTATTATAACCAGGTCAGTTTAAAGTGATATACTGGATTAAATTTAATAGAACCCACTCACAGATCTAGTCCAAAGGGTGGGTGGACATAATTCCTTCTATCTCTCCAGAACTTCATCTATTGGGTTTTTAACTCAGGCTATCAAGCCTTTTACTCTAAGCTGCCTGTTCAAAATTTTAACTTCCTAGTCTTCCACTTTTATCACAGTCTCTCCTTGCCTTTTCCCATAAACTTTAGTGCCAAATAGTAAAATGAACTCTAATTTATCTTAAGCATTAACAAATGCCACATCTTCACTTTTCACATTTCTGAATATAACTAGAATGAGTTCAATTTCTTTCTGGTTGGATCCTATTACACCAAAACTTTTCTCTTTTAGGTAGGCAGGAAAAAGGTTAAAATACTTGTCTAGCCTGCCTCCCTTTGATCTGAGGGAAAAGATTCCACCACCACCCCCTTCCTTATCTCTATAGGAGCTGTAACCCTTTCTTATCTTGAGGCTTTTTAATGCAGTTCCTTCCTTCCTCCCTCCCTCCCTTCCTTCCTTCCTTCTTGCTTCCTTTTTCTTTCTTCCTTCCTTCCTTCCTTCCTTCCTTCCTTCCTTCCTTCCTTCCTTCCGTCTTTCTTTCTTTCATTCTTTACTTCTTTCTTTCTTTCTTTTTCTTCCTTCCTTCCTTCCTTCCTTTCTTTGACTTGGCTAATGCAGAAGTTTGTTTTGCAGGATTATACTCATTTGTCATGGTCCTTCTTTTTCTTGCCTCTTCAAGGGATGGAGCAGAGGGAGAGAATTTGGAACTGAAAATAAAATAAAGTTGAACATAAACAAAGAAGAAATGGGCATCAATTCGACCTTTCAAAAAGCCAGTACAGTCAATGTTAGATTTACTCAGATGTGGTCCAAGAAGTAAAAGCCTAAATATCATTGTATCAAAATAAAGGAAATACAAAGCTTTGTTGTTGTTGCTGTTGTTTTTAATCACCATTCACCTAGTGGAGGTGGTCTAGGTCCATCATAGAATGACTTTGCATTAGGAAGTAAGCCTGCATGTACCCTTCACACACAGAAGGGATTGAACAGGCTGTAGATTCATGAAGAGAGGACATGACAGACACACACAAAGCCCCTGGAAACAGCAGGAGAAGCTGCCACTCACAGGGGAAGCCTGTCCAGAAAGGCAGACTTTCTAGGTACAGTTGAGATACCTTTGCCATGGGGCATGGGCCTCTTTCTGCTGGGGGGCCTTGAAACTCATGGCCAGACCTCAGAATAAGTGAAAGGGGTGGGGGAGGAGGGAGAGGGGGAAATTCAACACAAAAACACCCCTCCCCAAACAAAAAGTTACAAGAGAAGAAAGAAAAAAAAGCCCAACCTAGGAAGCCCAACCCTTCCTCTACTCTTTGAAAGCTATCTGACTTCAGAGTACATAGATTTTGCTATCACCCCTTCCTTTTCCCTGGCAGGGACTAAAGTGTCCTTTCTTCTAGCATATCTCCTTCTCTTTCCATCTTCATGACCTTGCAAACATTTGTTTCTTCTCCACAGACGCAGGTTAGTGAGGTAGCTGGGCAAAAGGTCATTTCTAAAGCAGAATCTTCTTCAAGGACCAGCTCCCCTTCCTGCAGAACTGGAGGCTGAGGAAGCCCTAGAGGGACATATTGTAAACTGTTTCCTATTAAATTTAGGTTTCTGGTTAACCTTGCCTAAGTTTTCTGGGCCTTATTTATTCACAGGTAGAGTGTGGTTCCAGAATGATCAATTCCTGAAATGTGCCTTCATCCTAGCCACAGGCCTGTGGGCAACCAGAGTAGAGGTAAAGGAATGGGAGGGGGAGAACTTGGAACTGAAAATTTAAAAAAAATTGGAAAAAAAGAGCCTATTCAGTATTAAGTACTGGGTTATTAAGTGCTGGCTATACAGAGAAAGGTAAAAATCATCTCTGCTCTCAAGGAGGTCACAATCTAATGGGAGAGACAATATGCAAACAATTTTGTGCATAAAAGGTGTATATAGGATAAATTGGAGATAATAATAATAACTAAAATGTATAGAGTACATATATTATCTCATTCAATCCTCACAACCACCTTAGGAGGCAGGCGCTATTATTATCCCCATTTCACAGACGAAGAAACTGAGGCAAGCATAGGTTAAATGACTTGTCCAGTGCCACACAGCTAGTAAGATAACCACAGAAGGAAGGTACTAGCATTGAGGAATTGCTCAGTGCAGTGTCTGGCACATAGTAGACACTGAAGAAGTGTTTATTGAAAGAAGGAAGGAAGGAGGACCAGGAAAGGCTTCCTACAGAAGGCAGGGTGTTAGCTGAGCCTTGAAGGAAGCCAGATGAGGATCAGGAGAACATTCCAGAATCGGGGAGAGCCAGTGAAAAAGCATGGAGTCAGGAGACTTCAGAAGATCACGTTGACAGCTGAATGGAGAATGGATTGAAGTGGAGACAGACATGAGGCAGGGAGAGCAACCAGCATGCTATTGCAGTAATCCAGGTGCAATGTGATGAGGGCCATTACCTCAGGGTAATGGTGGTGTCAGAGGAGGGAAGGGGCCATATATGACATAAGACTTGAAGTCGGGTCTTTGCAAAGACTGGCTATGTGGAGGGAGAGAGAGAGAGTGAGGAGTTTAGGAGAGAGGTGGGCAAACTATGGACCGTGGGCCAAATCTAGTCCACTGCCTGTTTTTGTGCCCTACCTGCAGGAACTCAGCATGATTTTGACGTTTTTCAGTAAAATTTTATTTAAAAACTTAAAAGCCATTCTTAACTCACTCAAGTATGTACAAAAACAGGTTGCATAATGGCTTTGGGCCCCAGGCCATTGTCTGCCCAGCCCTAGCCTAGGATGATACCTAGGTGGTGAGTCTGGGGGACTAGGAGGCTGGTCATGCCTTTGACAGCAATAGGGAAGTTAGAAAGAGGAAGAGTTTAGGGGGAAAGAGAATACGTTCAGTCTGGGATATGTGGAGTTTAAGATGTCTATGAGTTATCCAGTTGGATCTATCCAATAGGCCGATGATGATGGGAGAGTGAAGGCCAGGAGAGCAGTTAGGGCTGAATAAACAGATCTGAGAAGCATCTGCATGGGGATGATAATTGAATCCATGGGAGCTGATGAAGTCAGTAGATAACAGGAATCAGAATCTTAATTGGGTGCTAAATGTAGATTGTATGCACCTCAAAGGAGGAGAAGTTAGTGAGTGATAGTGGTAAAGAGAGTCTGGAAGTGGCAATGGGGAGAAAGGTATATTCCAACACCCCCACTACAACCAGGGAATGGTGGAAGGGGTGTGAGTGATAGGGCAACCAGTGCCAGGGAAGCTGGCTCCCCGGAGGGAGCCAGGTGTCAGTGAGAGCCAGAAGATGGAGGGAGTGAGAAAGGAAAAGGTTTCAGAGGAAATGCGGTTTGTTGCCTATGGAGCAGGCATTCCAGAGGGCACAGTGGAAGGGGTAGGTAGATCTGGGGGGATGGGTTGACAGAGATGGGAACAAGGGAGTGGGCATGAGAACACCTGTGCTTTGTGCAAAGACAGCCAAGGATTCAGAATCACTGGGAGGGGGAGGGCATGAGGAGGTGGTAGTGTGCTAATCATTGAGGAATGCATTCAGGCAGATTGTGATTAATCAGTCCAGCCATCCGTCCATCCAGAAACACTTACTGAGCACCTACTGTGTTCCAGGAGCCATGCCAATGGCCTGGTGTACAAGGAAAGGTAAAAGACAGTCCTTGCTCTCAAGAAACCCCCAGTCTAACTTAAGAGCTCACAGTGTTCTTGTCCCTAGAGGGCCAGCCAGCAGGCATGGAGAGTGAGTAGTGAGGCTGGGCCTTTTTCTGATATGGAGATTCTAGGCAGGGACTCAGCAATCATTGAGTCAGCTTCAGGGTGGAGTTGTCCCAGGGCCAGGCAACAGCTGGAAAGGAGGGAGGGGAGGTTGGGGGTGAAACCATGTGGGCATGAGGTGAGGCAGGTGGTGAGTCACAGCAGGATGGAAAGCGTGCCGGGAGGGCTGCTGGAGGGCTGGCATTCCTGGCGCAGGCAGGACCTTTCTTCTGGGCTGGGTGAGGCAATCAGTGTAGAGTTGTGGCAGGTCAGGTACTGTTTGGTCCTAGGCTCTTACTGCTTGCTTCCACCCTCTGTTTTCTGGCTCAGCCTGGCTTCAGGTTGGTGACTCAGTATGACTGAGGGTAGAGTCAGGGCTTACTCTGGGCTCAGTCTGGGCTTCATTTTGGTTTTCCTTCATAGCCAAGATTAGGTGTGAATCCCGGGCTGACATCAGGTCCAGGCTGAGGGCTCCATCTGGGGCCACGTTTGGAGTTTCTCCTGAGCCTAGGGTTAGGGCACAATCTGGGTGAGGGTTGCAGACTGACTCTGGAGGTGGATTTAGGGCTCAGCCTGAGGGTAGGCAGGGTTAGGGTTTAGGCTCCCACTGCCTTCAAGCCAGTCTTCTGGAACTTGTCATGCCATCCTGTGCTTTCCCGTGGCCAGAGCTCCCGCCTCCTCATTTTTAGAGGCCTCCAGGTCTTCCTGAAGGAAAGCTCAGTTCAGATGCCCCCTCCCCTGATCCGTCTGGCTCCCTCCACCCTCAGATTCCTTTGGTTGCCTTACTTGTGTGGCTCTCACCACTCAGGTATGAGCAGAGCATAAGCCCCGTGAGAGTTGGGCTCTTGCTTAGTTTTTTCCTCTCTGTATCCCTAGCACCTTGCTCAACCCCTACAACCGCCTGGGCCAAGAGCAGGCGCCATCTTTGCTCCTCACTGGTGCTGGGGCCCAGGGAGGCGAAATCACACAGAGGAGTAGAAGTCCAGGCTGGGATCTGAATGTGAGAACTCAGTCTCCAGAAGCTGGGCCCTTTCCACCATACCATGCTGTCTCCCTCCTTTCTCCCAGCGTGCAGCAGCTGCCTTATTCTTCACCCCTAATCCTTGCCTTCCTATGTGGGCACCTCAACACACCTCCTTGAACATCCTGCCCTTTTCTCCATGACGTTCATTTTCTTCTTCACGTACAACTGTAATCTTTCCTCCTCTTAATTCTCATTTCTGTTCCCTGCAGCTGGGTGAGGTGTGCAGAGGATCCAGTGATGGACTTGGAGTTGAGAAGACCTGAGTTCAAATCCAATCGTAGACATTGACTAGCTGTGTGACCCTGGGCCAAGTCACTAAACCTCTTCCAGCCTCAGTTTCTTCATCTGCAAAATAGAGATAATAATAGCACCTACCTCACAGAGTTATTGTGAAGATCAAGAGTTAATATATGTAAAGTGCTAAATGTTATTTGTTGCTCTTGTCTCAACACATCCATGGCACCCACCAGGCCTGATCAGGATTTGTTGGAAGAGGTTAGGAGCAGTTTTGGCAGACCGAGTTGGGGACCTCCTTTAGCAGCTGCCTCCCAGGGCTGTTGTGAGGATCAAATGAGATGGTTTTTGTTAATGTGCCTGGCACTACAGAAATACCTGTTTCCTTCCCTTCCCCCTCTGTGTACCCTTCCTCAGTCTGATTGGTGTTGCTGCAGGGCTGCAATGTGTTTGTGTCAGCTGTGTACCCCTCATGTGATACTTGGGGCACTGCAGTGGAAGCCCTCGCAATGTTTTATGGGCTTCCTTCCTTAACCTTATGGAAAGACGGACTGCTGCAGTTACTGGTATTAATCAACCCGCGAGGGCATACAAAAATCTGAGCTCTCCACCAGGTGGCGCTGCTCAAGCTGCCAAGGAATGAGCCAACCCAGTTCCCCTAAGCTGCACATGTGCTAGTCTTTCTAAAGACTGCAGTGTCCTCACTGGCCACTAGATGGCAGCCATAGCTGCTTCCTGGGGCTGAGCAATTCAGCATCTCCATGGCTATGTTTGGAGATACCAAGGTGTAAATGACTACCCTGGTCCCCACTGCCTGGAGTGTTATATTTTACCCCTTCCCAGGGTTCTCTGGTACCCTAATGGAGATTGGATGTGTCTAGACTCTGCTCAAGCACTGCCCAATTGTGTCCCATCAATTTTAGGGGATTATCCTGAACCCCAGTTTCATTTAACCACTTAACAGTCAGATTAGCTTTTGTAAAGGAATATTACCTCAAATGTGTTGTTGCTGTTCATCCTTGGTTTTCAAAAAGGGCCAATGACATCATGGAATGATGTCTCGACGTGCATGTAAATTGGATTTAAGTGGGGCAGAGTCGCACAAAGTTGTCAGCCTCACTCTCTCATCCTGAGTCATTGAAGTCCAGTGGCAGAACAAAAGCCAAGACAACTGGCAATGGCTCAGGATGCAGTGGGCGACCTTGGCATCTTCAATATCTGACCAAGCTCTAAGTGCTCCACAGTTCCTGCTTCTGCTGGCTTCATGGCCTGTTGGAATACATTGTTCTCATCCACCCATTCTGCTGGGGAAAGTCCTCACATGCTTGAGGCAGATATCCCCCTAACTCACCAATGGGTTTGGAGCCTGTCAGTTACTGGGATGTGGCTGGTGCACATGCTCCAGCTTCTTGGAGCCATAGGTAAGAGCTGAGTGAATCAGGTGAACCCCAGAGGTGGGCGAACAGCCCTGAAAAGGGCTCAGCAAGCCTTCACCACGGAGGGGCTAGTCCTCCTGATCCCTCCTGCTCTGGCTACACTCTCCCCTTGGTGAACCAATCCAACTCCACACTCTCCTCTTAAGTTGCTTGACCCCTTATCCTAACTCTAATCATTCCTTGCTAAGTGCCAACCTTGGGTTACTCCCATCATTTCTTGCCTTAGCACCTACTAATATGCTGTTGAATAGAGTTGGAGAAAATCACAAAACCTGGCTGACAGCATCAGCTGCAATTTTTTTTACATAGCCTCAACTGGGCTGTCACTACTGCTAGGAACACCTTCCTAATTAACTCACTTTCCCATTTCCACAGCAGTTCTTCCAAACTTTTTCATCCTTCCTCAAACTTCCATGGCTCCACCTCCCCCCACCCTGTCATCTGAGAACATCACCTCAAATGAAATAATAATTATAAAGTACTTAGTAGGCACATAGTAGGTGCTATATAAATGCTTATTCCCTTCTTTTCCTCACATTTCACTGAAAATTTGAGGCCATTTTCATTAACTCTTCTACCCTCTTCTACCCTTGTCATCATCTCCTACCACTCACATATGTTCTGTCACCATCTCCTCCTTTGCCCGTCTCCCATGAATAGGTGGACTTCCTCCTTATCAAGGCAAAACCCTCTATCTGCCCAAGCAATCCCATCCCATCCCATCCCATTTCCTCCAACAGATTACCCCCTCTGTTACCCTCTCTTTATAATTTATCTTCAGTCTCTCCCTGTCTACTGGCTTCTTCCCTACTCCCTACAAACACTCTTGTGCCTCCCCATCCTTAAAACCCCTTCACTTGATCCATCCATCTCTGACAGCTACCATCTTATAGCTCTGCTCCCTTTTGTGGCTAAATTCCTTGCGAAGACCATCCTTTCCTTCCATTCTTAATTCTCTATAATCTGACTTCTGACTCCATCATTCCACTGAAACCACTCTCTCAAAAGTTACAAATGACCTCTCAATTGCCAAATCTTTTGGCCTTATTTCAGTCCTCATCCTTCTTGACCCCAGTCTTCTTACATTTTACATCTCCCCACCCTCCCCCCCAGTACATACTGTGTGATCTAGGGACACTTGCCTGCTGTCTCTTTCTCCCACAAGATCCCCCATCTCCCAACTCTGGGCATTTTCCCTAGCCACTGTGCCCCATGCCTGAAATGCTCTCCCTCCTCATCTCCACCTGGCAATGTCTCTTCCCTGCTCAGTAAACTCCATCTTCTGGCTTTTCTGGCTTCCTTCAAGCCTCAACTAAAATCCTACCTTTTAGAGGAAACCTTTCCTGATGCCCTTTAATGTTGGCACCTTCCCTCCATTGCTTGCCTCCAATTCATCCTGTATTAATCTTGGTTGTTTATAGGTGTTTGCATGTTGTGTCTCCCACTAATCTGTGAGCTTCTTGAAAGTAGGGATTGTCTTTTGCCTCTCTTTGTATCCCCACCCCTTAGCACAATGTCTGGCACATAGTAGGTGCTTAATAAATGCTTATTGACTGACTGCCTTTTGGACATCTGGATCTCAAACTCGGCATGTTAAAATAGAGCCCACTATTTTTCCCCTCAAGCCTGCCTCTCTTCTGAAGTTCCCTATTATGGGAAGTATGTGTGATCATGTGTATTACTGGGAGGTATGCGTCATTGGAGAATGAACCAGATGGCCCTAGCAACAGCACCAGCTGCCTCCCTTGCCTCTGCAGATCATGGCAATCAGCAAGTCTGGCTCCACTGGCATTTGTGATCATGAAGTATCAAATTCACGTTTAGCTGAAAGAAAGAAGAGGCAGGCAATCCCAGAGAGTAGCTGGCTGGTCTGACACTCCTATTTCAATCCAGGGTTTCCTGCCTGTCTGCATAGTATTCAGGGGATGACCACTTCCCAGCATCTCACAAACTCTGTTGCCCTCTGTGGGAATTTCCAGGGCCCTTGGGTCCCCACAAAGATCAAACAGGGCTACAAAACACTGCCTCATCTTTTTCCTATTTTGGATCAGGTATACTGTTTGATGGGTATGATAAGCAAGGTGCAAACCACATTGAGCAGGAAAGATTATAGGTCTATTATTTTTGTTGTTTGTTTCAGTCATATCCAACTCTCCATGACCCCATTTGGCGTTTTCTTGGCAGAGATCCTGGAGTGGGTTGCCATTTCCTTCTCCAGCTCATTTTATAGGTGGGGAACTGAGACAAACAGGATGAAGTGACTTGCCCAGAGTCACACAACTAGTAAGTGTCTGAGATTTGAACCCAGAAAGATGAGTCTTCCTGATTCCAGGTCTGGCACTCTATCCACTGCAGTGCCACCTAGCTTGTCTGTAATTTACTAAACACTTATTACATACATAACATTGAAAACCACTAGTTGGCCCTGGTGCCTAGGGCGTATGCCCTCTCATTGTTCCTCTATTCTGCACTCATGCAAATCATCCCAATTGGGTTCAGTCGTAGGGAGGCCCAGAAGCTAATAAAAGGGAGGCTAGGCTCCCCCTTTCACATATTTTGGCCCTGTTTTCCCCCACTCTGGTGCCCTAGGGACAAATTCTTTGATGCTTAGCTTTCTGCTCATGTTTAGTTCTTTGCGGGGGAGGGGAAGCTACCCAATGTACAATATGAATCAAGTATGAAACAGGTGTATATATACCACACACACACGCACACACATAATGCCAAAGGACACCAAAGACACACAGTAGACACTGACACAATGACTTAACCCTATTTAGTTCATCCCCCAAAGGCCCAGGGGCTAGTTGTCTGAGGTGTGCCCTCATTAACTTCAATTGGATTTAGCATTCGAATGTTCAATTTGGCCAATGAAAGAATTATATCCCCTCCTTGGACCAATGGATTGGCAGGGGCCTCCCTCCAATCAGTCACCTGACTGATCTTGTTACCCTAAGAATGACCAATGAGTAAAGCTCAATGCTTGGAAGGCATTGCTGTGTTCTCTGCAGAACTAGAAAATCTCAGTTCCCCAGCAGCTCAAGGAAGCTATTCAATGTGCTGGCTGGTCTGAATTGGTCTTGAATTGAGACCAATCCAAAGCTGACCACACCTCCAGAAACAGATGTGAACTGGGGTCCCTGACTGCTGCACAAGAATTCTTCTAAGTGTGAGAATGCTATACAGCTCCCCTCCCCTTCCCTCAAGGAGCCCACTATCTCTGGAGCTAGACACTTCTCACTGGCCCTGAGAGTTTCTTGACAAGCACATGAGCAGTATACCTGCTATTTAATGCTAGATGTCCCATAGGCATCTCACATTCAACATGCCCCAAACAGCTCATTCACTTTCCCTCCAAACATCCCTATTGCTGGTGGGGGCACCACCACTGCCCTGCTTCACAATCTGAGTCCCCCTCACTACAGCCAAATCTTGGCATTTCGATCTTCACAATTTCTCTGGGATTTCTCCTCTTCTGGCCACTCCCATCGCCATCTAGGCCCACCTCATCTCTCACCTGTACCTCAGTTCACATCCCACCTCTGATGTTCAGGACCTGTGTGACTTCCCTGGGACTCGCTTTCATTAGCTGAAAAATTGGGTTGGCCTTGGAGGTCCCTTTCGTAGGGCTCTAGCCCTATGACCCTAATTGGGCTCCCTGCCTTAAGACTCTCTCCTCTCCAGACATCTGCCACCCTCAGGTCAAGCCGCTAGCATCAAGGAAAACTCCTGTTTGTCATTTACTATATACTATATTATGCCATATTAATGGTAAAAGAAACAGAGACATCCTGGGTCTATAATTTCAGTTGACACTTTAACACTTCTCATATCTTAGTGTATTTATGACCTATTCACTTAGGAAATTCCTTTCTCATATCATGGTTAACCATATGGAGACCATAATTTTAGCTGACATAGGCATCCTGAGCCAGGAAGGGAGGGAGGGGTGAGAAGGAATTAACTCTGAAGATATAAGGTCTATTTTGTCTGTCCATCGTTGAGTTCAGTATCTCACGATGAGCTCCCATGTGTATCTCTATATGCATGTTCTGCAAGCTTTGGGAGAAATGAACACTCATATTCTGACTAATTTTGTCTTTCTAAGAATGAACTTAGTAATGGTTGACAGTACACAACCATATACATCCATTCACATCCATATCTGCACATATCTGCACAGATATACACATTCACAAGTGCACATTCACACACATATACACACTCACATGTGTGCACACACATACTAATATACACATCCACATACATGAACACTCACATGCATGCATACACACATTCATATGCAAACATATACATATTCACGCACATACACACTCACATACAACGTGTTTCTGAAGTGCTGCTTTACTATTTGTGGGGAATAGAGAGGCCTTGGATGTTCCTACAAGGAAAACAAAATGGTGAGACATTGTGATATAAAACTACACCAATCTCCTCTTCCACCAAGGCAAGACAGGGAAATAATGAGTCCCAGGCAAGGGCTTAGAGACCTGGCTTTCTCTTTTTCTTCCAAAGACCTTGAGAGAGACTTCTTGGCAACCATTGGGATGCCATGACCCCTTGGGATTATGGACTGCTACTTGCTAGATGGGCTTCTGGGTGCTTGGCAAGCTGACATTAGAGCAGGGGCTGCAGATTGCCTTTGGTGTACAGCAGCTGACCTTAGGGTAGGAGCAGTCAGGCTGCCTCATGCAGATCATTTGCTAGGGGTTGGTACTGAAGGAGGACTGGAAGACACGACCAGTGTTCTCCAAATCTACCATGCCAGGAGGCCCAGACAGTTGAGATCAGCAGAGCAGAGGCAAGAGGAGCCCAGGGTCTAGCAGCTATTGCAAATTCTAGAAGCTGATGACATAGAAGAAAATAGCTTTCTCTAGCAAGCTTCTCCTCCTTTCCCTTTGGTATAGTCCCAAACCCCCTCAAAGGTCCTGACGTGTGACCCTTATTCCTGTCCACCCCTGCTGGAGTAGGCAATTTAGATCTGTTCCCCAAGCTCCTCCCTGATCTGGGATGATAGAAGCCCTTGCTTCCTTCTAGACTCAGCTCACATGTGACCTTTTGCAGGAGATCTTTCCAGTCCCCTCCCTGCACCCTTAGCTGCTAGTTCATTATCTCCCATCTGCTCGGCATCAATCTTGTATGGCCCTAGTTATTTACATGTTATATACCCTAATAGAATGGGAGCTCCTTGATGGCAAGGCACTGTTTTTGCCTTATTTTGTATTCCCAGCACTTAGCACAATGCCTGTCATAAAGTATTTATTAAACACCTACTATGTGCCAGATGGGACAGCTAGGTGGCACCATAGTCCACAGGGCACCAGGCCTGGAGTCAAGAAGACTCTTCCTGAGATCAAATCTGGCCTCAGACGCATACTAGCTGTGTGACCCTGGCCAAGTCACTTCACCCTGTTTGCCTCAGTTTCCTCATCTGTAAAATGAGCTGGAGAAGGAAATGGCAAACCACTCCAGTATCTCTGCCAAGAATACCTCAAAAGGGCTCACAAAGAATCAGACACGACTGAAAAACAACAGAACAACATGTGCTGGACACTCTGCCAAGAGCTGAGGATAAAAAAGAAAGGCAGAAACCAGTCCCTTCCCTCAAAGAGCGCACAATCTAACGGAGAGAAACACAAAAATAACTGTATGAACAAGATACAGACAGGCTAGATTGGAGAAAATCAACAGAAGGAAGGCACTAAGAATGAGGAGGACTGGGGAAGGCTTCCTGCAGGAAGTGGGAGCTTAGCTGAGATTCCAAGGAAGCCAGGAGGCAGAGCTGAGGATGGAGAGAGTTGCAGCCATGGGGGCCAGCCAGCCAGAGAAATCCCCAGAGCTGAAAGATGACGGGTTTTGTTTGAGGAACACCCAGGTGGTCAGTGTCACTGGATCAGAGTACATGTTGGGGGCTAAGGTATAAAAAGACTGGGAAGGTAGGAGGGGGATAGGGGATGAAGGGCTTTGCATGACAACAGAGGGTTTTATATTTGATCTTGAAGGTGATGAAGAACCACTGGAGTTTGTTGAATGAGCTTTAGGAAGATCACTTTGATGGGTGAGAGGAGGATAAACCGGAGTGAGGAGAGACTTGAGGCAGGCAAACCTCCCCCCTCAGCCCTGGAATGATGGCAATTGTCCAGGTGTGAGGTGATGAGGGCCTGCAGTGTCTGAGGAGAGAAGGGGGCGTATTTGAGAGATATTGCAAAGGTGAAATCTCCAGGATTTGGCATTAGATTGGATATTAAGTTTATCCAGTTTTCAATGTCTAAAAGGCAGTTGAAAATCCAAGATTGGAGATTTAGAGAAATTGGGGCTGGACAAGCAGATCTGAGAGTTATCTATATAGAGATAATCATTGAATTCATGGGAGCTGATGCAATCACCAAATGAAATAGTATACAGAGAGAAAAGAAGAGAAGAGGACCCAGGACAGAGTAGGCACTTACTAAATGCTGCTTGGTTTATTGCTTGATTGAGTTTTAGGTGATAGTTGGAGGAGGGCTTCATGATGAAGAGCCCAGGGCTGGATTTACATATCCGAGAGCCATTTGTATAGAGATGATCATTGAACCCAGGAGAGCTGATTGTCACTGAGAGAGAGGGTATAGAGAGACAAGAAAGAAGGATAGAACCTTAGGGTACACCCATAGTTAGGAGGCAGGTGTGGATCATGACCTAGCAAGGGAGACAGCGAAGGAGTGGCTAGATAGGTTAGGAGGAGAACCAGGCAAGCAGTGTCATAAAAACCCAGAGGTAAGAAAGCATCCAAGAGGCGGATCATAGGATTACAGACTAAGAGCTGCAAGGGACCTTGTAGATCACTCAGTCCAACCTCCTCTTCTTACAAATAAAGAAACTGAGGTCCAGGGAGCTTAAGTGATCTGTACAAGGTCACACAGGTAGTCAAGTGACAGATGCTGGATTGTCAACAGTGTCAAATGCTAGAGAGGTTGACCAGGATGAGGACTGAGAAAAGTCCCTTGGATTTAGCAATTAAGAGATCGTTGGGAACTTTGGAGAGAGCAGTTTCAGTTAAATGATGAGGTTAAAAACCATATTGCAGTGAGCAAAAGGAGAAGTAGAGGCAACGAGTTGAGCCAGCTTTTTCTAGCCATGAAAAGAATGAGAGCTCCTTAAAAAGTGAGAGCAGACAAGTAGAGGCATGAGCCCGGGCAATGGTGAGCAACGAATGAGTGGGAACTAGAATGAATGACCCAGAACTAGAACTTCCCAAGTCCAAGGTCAAGGGATGTTAGCACAATGGCCAGAGGCCTAAACCTGGAGTCAGAAAGACCTGGGTTCCTATTCTACCCATGACACTTCTCGCCAGGGAGACTTCATTTCCTTGCATCATTGTTTCTTGGTAAGTTGAATGGTGATGAAAGATAGCCCGTGCTAGAGCACTGACCTCACCGGGTTGCTGTAAGGCTCCAATGAGAGACAAAAAATGGTTTGTAAACTTCAAAACCAAATGAGTGAGAGGAGCAGAAGTGGAGGCAATGAGCGTGGTCAGCTTGAGTGTGGTCAGCTTGCTCTAGGTTTCGGATGTGAAAGGGCTCAAGAGCTGTGGGGATAAAAGGGTCAAAGGAGAAGGAGAGGTGACACCTGGGCTTGTTTGTAGACAACAGAGGAAGGAGCCCATAGGTGGGGAGAGATTGAAGATTGAAGGATGGAGGAATGATTGTTGGGAATGAGGGACAATCTACTGGAGAATACAGAAGAAGATGGGGTCAAGGGTGCAAAAGGAGGGGTTTGTCTTGGCCAGGGCCTCCTCTTCATATGAAGCAAAGGTGAAGGAGAAGATGGAGGATGATGTCAAGGGGTTTTGAGATGTAGCAAAAGGAAGAAGAGGGTTCATGGCAAATGGCCTCAATGAAGTATAGGGTGAAGTCCTCTGCTACAGGGACATGGAAGAAGGTGCTACGGGAGACTTGAGGAGGAAAGAGACTGTCATTTCCCCAGAAGGCAACACAGAGAGAGGAAAGAGTAAAAACGATTGGGTAACAAGGGCTGAGGTAGGCTTTGACAACCCCTCATTTGTAGGGACCCATGGTTTCTTAATGACTTCCTCCAGTTTTTTCCAGCTGCATAGTAGCAATGTTGGAGGAGCCTGGTGGTAGGAATAAGCCAGGGGTGGATTTTGGCAAAGGTGTGAGGGGCAAGGGGGTGAGAGCTAGGCACCAGTCTCTGACTCCTAGCAAACAGGGGGGCTGAGGAAATCGAGACAAAGGAATTGAGTTCAGTGAGGCACTGATGACCCTGTTTCTTTAGTCCAGAGGACTTCAGTCATGCAGCATCCCTGAGAGCCCCCCGAAGCTTTCAGTTGCCCATGGGACAGCGATGGGCCCCACCGAATTCCTAGTGGGGAAGTTGAGGCCAAGACGGGTGGGCAACTCTCAGACTGTGGCCTCTACTCCAAAAGGAACAGATCTGAGTAGGGGATATAGGAGTGTGCATTGTAGTTGGATCCCATGGTTTCCTGAGTCAACACCTGGCCCACCAGGTCTGGCAGCCAGCAGAGTTCTTAGGGCAACACTCACGGAGGTATGGGACAGCCCCTGCATGCAGTCAATACAGTCTCATGGATGAGACCATGACCCCAAAGGCCAGGAGAAGGAAGGGGCCTTGTCCCAGAGCCACCTCCCTCCCTGACCTCCAAGTCACAGGAGCAAAAATGAATAAATATATTGCGGGAATGGAAGCAGAAGATTAGGTGCTCACGAAGGAGGCGAGAAGAAGGGCGAGAGTGAGCTGGGTCCTGGCTCTGATGGAGTCAAGAAAAAGGCACTTTTGATTCTAGACATTGGGGATATGGAGAAGGAGAGAGAAGTCAGTCCCTGGAGAGGTCCCCAAGATGAGGAAGCCAGGGTCGCAAAGGCCAAAGTTTTCACAGTGTAGAGTCCAGTCCAGTCAGCAGCAGCAGCATAGCAAGGTTAACAGGGATGTAGACCAAGGGCCAACCTGGGGACCCATTCAGCTCTACCTCCACAGGATAGTGGTCACTGATATTCAGAGCCTGTGGACAGGAAGGAGATTTGGAGGTCATGCCCCATTCTGCCTCAAAACCTGGTCCTCAGCAAGTATTTCTCTCTAGTCTTGAGCTCAAACTGGCAGCAGCTCAAACTGACCATCCCTACCTGCAGTCACTCTCCCCATCCCCTATCCCTCAGGACCCTCTTTTCCAATCCCATTTTCCCAAGCTTGGTCCTTACTCCTACCTCAGCCTCAGTCAACTGGAAGCTTTGGGGAAATTTGAAGGCAGCAGCCCATTTCACCAGCCCTTGGCAGTGCTCTCCATGAACCACAATTCTGAGAGAGTGACAGGGGGTTGGAGGTAGGGAGAGAAAGAGTTATCAATCAGGGGTTACAATTGCCCCAATGCTAAACCCAAAACAGTCTCCCCCAGAAACCTGATCCAGGGAGCCCAGCCTCAAGGCCCAGGCAGGAGGACTGACCTGTCATAGGTACAGTGTGTGCTATCCCTCACAGTTGTGTCCTCCCCATCAGGGATCACCCAATGGAAGCCTGGCTTGGTCCTGAGCACCAGCTCCCCTTGACGCTTCTTGGACAGTGATGAGCAGTCTGCATTGAAGTCCCCAAGTAGTATCACGTTCTGGGGACAGGACAAGAGCTGGGGTCAGGCCCAGGGGATCCAACCTAATACCTATTCCAAACTTGCCCACTAATCCCCTCCCCGCACCCTTCCCAGACCCCCAAGCTGCCACCACCTCATTCTGCCACTGCTGGGAGACGTTGAGGAAGACGAAATACAGGGCATCCAGCTCAGTTGCCACATCCTTGGGGGTTGTATGCAATGGCACCAGGGCCAGCTTGGGGAGCACTATGGAGGTGAGGAAGGCAAAGTGAGGACCATCCATCCCCAAACCCTCCCCTTTGTCCCTCTCATCTTCCTGGACTCCATTTCCTCTGTCCCTTCCCCTTCCTTTTCTTGCCAGCATTGCACACCCTGGGTTCAAACTGAGCAGTCTGCACCAACTTTCACAATATGTTCCAATCACTGGTGTCTGGGCAGCCTCCAGCCTCCCCCAGTCCCTCTTCCAGATGTCCCTATGGCACTGCCCAGGTTCCACTCATACCCTTGCTGGGCAGGCTGAACTGGGCCACAAATGGCTCTCGGGCAAAGACATCCATCTTATCATTGTACACATAGGCATTCAGGACCTGGGTCTTGTGTGATCTGTAGGGGACAGAGAATGGGGAAAATGAGGGAAAGTATAATTGATGAATACCCAGAAGACACACTTTCCCTTTTGAATGTACTCTGAGTCCTGGAGGGCTTTTCTTTGGAAATGGCCTTCAAAGCCTGCTACAGCAAGACAATAGACCTGAAGGTGCCAGCCTACTGGGGGACGAAGAGTGGTAGCAAAGCAAGGGGAGGCAGAAAGGGAGGAAGGAATTTGGACTCTCCACATTCTCCTGTTACCAGCTAAAAGGGAGGGATGGTGAAAAATTGGTCATGTGCTGTTCAGAATCAAGAACAGGCAAAAGGCAGGCAAAGCAAGCAGGCAAAGATTCGTAAACTCTATAGAAGCTTCACACACATACAGCATTAGCAGAAGGATATTAACAATGATGAGCAGTGAATAACATCCCAAAAAACCGGAACAGAGTCATTTAACAGACAGGAACGAACCAGCTCCTGACTGACATGGGAGTCATTTCCAAATCTACCACCTGGGTACAAAAATAAGGGAAGTACGAGAAGGGACTCGATTAAAACAGCTCCAAGCTGGCAATCGATTAGCACTGGAAAATGAAGACAGGGGCACACCTCCACATAGTCTAGCAACATTTTCTGGAGAATTATGACTAATCTAATCAAATTACCTTAAGAAGGAGATCCAACAGCCTGGAAAAGATCTGGGCCAGTGTGATCTCCTTGCCAAAGAGAGAAATGTAGCAGCTAAAGGAAACAGCAGTTTAGACCATGAAGTCCTCTATAGTCTTATAGAAGATGATAGATTACAAGAAGCCTCAACTCATAAAACACTGAAAAGCAGTGAAGAGAAAAACACGTTTATAGAAAACTTGACAAGAGACCCAGTTAAGCCAGATTAGCCTTCGAACATTTGAGGATGATGTTGGAAGGCAGACCACAAAACAAGTGAAAAATCAGAGAAGCTCAGCTAGCATTTCTTTCTCTGTTCAGTCATTTTTCAGTTGTGTTTGACTCTATTAAGACCCCATTTGGGATCTTCTTGGCAGAGATACTGAAGTGGTTTGCCATTTCCTCACTTTACTGATGAGGAAACTGAGGTAAACAGTGTTAATTTGACTTGCCCAGAGTCACTACTAAGTGTCTGAGGCCAGATTGGAACTCAGGAAGATGAGTCTTTCTGACTCCAGGCCCGGTGCTCTACCCCTGCAACACCACCTAACTGCTCTGTTTTTTCCTCTGGATAACTCTTTTCTCCCTCAACGACAGAGGAGTAGTCCATTTCCTTTGTACTTTAACATTGCAGCTCCCAATGCGCAGTATAAGGAGTGAGACAGCACTGGAAATGCAGGTGGGATGAACCAAAACCAAACCAAGTACATGCCGAAGACATCCATGCTGGAGGTGATGGAGTTGTGAAGCCATTGAGGGGCTGCATTTCAAGAAGACTCCCTCACGATTAGATAACATACACATGTAATGGGCCCGTTTAGCAGGTTTTGTGATTTTCCTCACCTCCATTCAACAGCATATGAGTATAAGCAAAGTAGACAGATGCTGGGACCCAAGGTTAGGGTTTGGTGAGACATAATCAGCAAGGACAAGGGGGAGAAGGATTCTAGAGTGGAGGATAGTGGAGAGTTGGACTGGTTCACCCAGTGCAGGGGCAATGGCTAAGAAAGAGCTGAGGGCATGAAGGAGGACAAAGAACCTTGATGGTCACACAGTTGATGCAATCCCACTGTACTATATAATAAATCCATATGCCAACTTAACACTCTATCCTACAAGGTGTCTTCTATGTATGTGTCATAGTCAAGACTAGGAACCAGGGCAAAGACTTAAGATCCACGTTCACTCAAGAGAGTTCAACCTATCAATCCACACAGGATAAGGCAAGGGTCAAGAGTACTCATTATCCAACCGAGGTTATGCAATTGAATGCACAGCCCACAGAACTGATCCAGCTATGTGCATATACACATAAGTGTACATCTACACACATATGTGTATCTTGGACACTGTGGATGGACAATGAGCTGGTCCAGAATTAAAGAGAAGGATTTGGGAAATTGTGCAGCATCTCCAATGAGCCCAAGCTTCTCCCTGAAATAACCATCTTTGCAATGCTGTTTTCATCAAGGGACACTACGTGGCTGAAAATCAGCACATACCACAATCTCAGAAGAATGAAAATGGAAGCTCTTCCCCAGGGCCATGAAGACAAGGTGGGCCTTCTGGTCCTGGGCTTTCATTGGCCCACTGTAGGTCTCTGTTCCTTAGCACTGAACTCAAGCTCACAGCTTCAGAGTTGCAAGAAAGATTGCGGAGTTGACACCAAAGGTTTTTCCTCCCTTCGGCTTAACTTTCAAAATAAGAAGGAGCAGGAGCAAGCATGCAAGAATCAGAGAGGGACACAGGCACAGAGGCATTGGCCTGCACCCAAACCTGGAAGGAAGGAGGAAGGGAGGGAGAAAAAGAGCTATGTAGCCACATGGCCTCTACAGATAAGAAACCAATGAAGGGGTCAAAGAATGAGAGAGGTAGAACATTAGTGACAACTTGGAGGAAAAGACATGGAACTCAAACTGGAGAAGGTAAGAAGCAGATTAGAGATGCCTAGCTTCTCTAGGACCTTGAAGAGGAATAGGCAGACCACCCACACCATCCACATAGGCATAGTGGGCAGCCACATTCACTAAGGAGCAGCCTAGACTTAAGTGAACTTTGTGAATAGTGTGTCATGTGGACTGTATGGGTTCAGAGAAAAGGTGGAAGCCACTAGAGGGGAGAAAGTGGTCAGCAGGATTTGAACTGGGTTAACCTCTTGGGAATTAGTGGGAATCAGTCTCTCAAGGGGATTGCTTCTCACTGGTCTGTTGGTTGAAAAACCAGTCTCTTTTCCTTAGTCTTGTGCCATCTGTGCTTTAGGAACAGCATGGTCAACACAAAATTGGCTCAGAGCTAAGGAGGGAGGACAAGGTCTACTTTCAGCAGGGTTTGTTATATGAATCTCACCTTCCCTGTTAAAAGGCTTTAGAAAGAGAGGCCAGGGATTAGACAGAGGCCTGGGGGGAGAAAGGGGATGGGAGGTAAGCAGAGGACACAGCTGGAATTAGAACAGAACAGCTGGCACTTTGCCCCAAGTTGACATGATTTTGAGGTTACTTATAGCACTTGAGCTTGCAGGCCTAAACAATTGAACTTAGCATCAGGTTGGTAAGAATAATCAGTTAAAACAGCCAACTTCCTTCCAGTGGTTGAGCCTCAGGTGAGTTCCCTCTGGCCCTGCTGCCTTTCCCAGAGTGGCCTTGCAGTGGTCTTTCTCTCCTCCCACCCCATATGCCTTGTGGCAGCAGATCTGAGGTCCCTCCTCACCGACAACTCAATCTGTTTGGCCCAAGGAGTCCTCATGGGGGAATGAGCCTGGGGTGGCCTGTCCTAGGGAGAATGGGGACAGAGATGTTGCACTCACCGGTACACATAGACGTATTTCTCCATGTAGGTACTGCGTCCCAGCAGAGGACTACTCAGGAAGCTATAGGGGCCAGAGTCATCAAACCTGATGGAGAAGGGCAGGATCAAAGCTCCCCCTTCCCAAAGGTCAGCTCTCCCTGAGCTTCCCAACCTCCATGCGACGGCTGCTGTACTTCCCTACCTGTTGAGGTCCCTGAGCAGCAAAGGAATGGCATCACCTGAGGTGTCCACCACTTCTTGCAACACCGTGATGTCACACCGAGCCAAGATCTGTTGGACACAACAGTGGTCACTGCCCAATGGCATCGAGGAGGCCACACCATCCTCTGCCTCAGCCTGTTGCCCCAAAGGCAGGTCTTAGCCCCAATTTGTCCCTCTCTGAGTGCCCACTCAGAACTGGGACTGCTGTGGGTCAAAGGGGCATTTCTCTCCACTCCTAGCCCATGCCCAGAATTCTGGACATACCTACATAGTATGTCAGAGATGAATGGGATCTTAGAAAATATTCTTTAACTTGACAGTGGAAGAAACTGAGACCTAGAGAAATTACCTATTAGGGGCTGAAGGGGGTTCAAAGTGAGGTGACCTCACAGAGTCACCTCTCTGGGTCTCAGTCTCTTTTGTCATGCTTACCTTAACCATAGTTTCCATGATGTGGACCTTCGCCACCTTGGTAACTGTCAACCGCTGGGCATTGAAGGCACAGATCCGGAAGGCACTAGTCATCCCTGCCAAGAGCAGACTAAATAGCAGCATGGGGACTGGGCTGGGCATGGCTGCCTACCAAGAAGGGAAGAGACGGAGCATGAGCACGGAACAGGCTCCAGATGCTTCCCAAAGGACTCCAACCCAACTGTCCACTTTTGAAAAAGTAGCCCCTTCATCTCCAGAGGAGGTGGCATTGGGGCTAATATTGTTCAAGAGAGAAGGGGAAGGACCTGGGAGAGTCACAGGTGGGCTTCTCACTGAATCATCAGGCACCTCACAGGTAGGCAGCCACGTGGCTGTCACTGGAAGGTTGGGCAGTTTTCGAGGACTGCCCTGGGCGGTCAAGCTAGATGGGCAGCCGATCCTCTGCGCACCAAGGACTCCTATCCCGCCTTGAGCTTTTAGCCTTCTTCCTGTGGCACAGTAGAGAGGATTTGGGTGCCAATAAGCTGTGTGATCCTCAGCTCTTAACTACTCCGCACCTCAGTTAGCACATCTGTAAAATTATGCATAATAGCTACCTCACAATATTGCTGTGAGGCTCTAACAAGTTGTTTGTAAAAGCACTTAGTCAAAGGTTATAGACTGGACCTATGAAGAAGAAACACCTTCTACACTGAGCATCAGATAAGTATCAGTAGTATTATTGTAAGTCTCTCCCTCTCTCTGTGTCTTTGTCCCTATCTCTCACTATCTCTCTCCAGCTCTCTGTCTGTTAATTTCTTTTTAGTAAGAATAATACTACTCCATTCACCTGATGCTGGGGAGTTTAAGGAACATCTTCACATCCAGTCATCTCACCTAGGGCCTGGGGAATGTGGAAGCCAAACTCTCTCCATTTCCAGGGGGTTGGAGGGAATGGAGTAGGGTGGGAAGGTCTGTACCTAGGATTTCTTTAGTGGAAGGAATTCCTGATGTGGAACCTCCCTCCCCATGAACATGTTTATAGCTTCTAATCTTAGAGACCAAGATACTTGCCCAGGGGCACTGAAAAGGTTGGATGACTGGCCCAGGATCACAGCCAAGGATGACAGAACTTGAACCCAGGGCTTCTGACTTCAAGGTTGGCCTTGTATCCACTAAGCTACTTTGGGTTGGTGGGTCATTTTGCAGATAAGGAAACCCAGACCCAGAAAGGTACAAGAAAATAGGAGGAGTGAATTGGGCCTAGCCACACTCACCATTCCAAAGGGGTCAGAGGCCCTGCCACCTGTCCCTGACACTCACAGTGCCTTAGTGCTGCTTGCCCATCCTCCTCCCTTTGTGCCACTGGAGGCCCTCATGTTCTCCTCTGGGTGCTCATATTTGTTCCCCCACAGGCACATTGGTGATCATTTTTCTTTCCCAAAACATGTACACAAATGTAGAGACATGTTTCTTCACAGTTTGGGGCCTGGCAAGACCCTTGGAAAGCAGCCAGTCCAGACTTGTTCATTAAACAGAGAAGGCCCAGAAAGGCTAAGAGATGTGCTCAAGATCACACAGTGAATCAGTGGGAAAACCAGGGCTCCTGGTCCAGGGGAAAGTTCGACTTCTTTCTCTCTCCCTCTCTCCCCCCACTTTTAAATCAGTCTCAAGTAGGTTGGGGGAAATGAGGTGGGGCATGCTCCATGGGAGGTGGGTGCTGCCCTGGAACCAGTAGGGGAAAAGAGACTGAGCCACAGGAGTCTTGAGCTTTGGCCACAGCACCCTTGGCAGGAAATATGCCTGCCCCCAAACTTCCCCCCCACCCCCCCCACGCCTCCCCCCGCCGCCAGCTTTCCCTTCCTTCAAGACACCCATAAGAAAATCCTGGCCTTGCTGCCCCCCAAACTCCAGTGTCCCTCAAGATCTCAGTGTCTAGGGCCCTGTCTCAGGGGGCAGAGAATCCCTGGACTGGACAAGTGAAGAAAAGAGGGGCCTGCTTCTCGTATGGCCCAACATAATGCCCCTCCCCCCCACCCCCACTGCCCAGGGCATTAGGGGCCAGTCCAAGAAGTATATGTCTGATCCAAGATCCCAAGCCTGGAGCAGGACCCGGGTTCAGGTCAACCCTGAGGGAGCCTCCCCACTCCCTGCCCTGACCATTGGGCCAGCCCGCTCTACCTGAGGAGCCGCTGCTAGCTGCGTCTGCCCTCCTGCGGAGCCCCGGGCCCCCTCTCCCAGTCAGGTTCCTTCTCCCTTTCCGGGCTGGTCCGCCTGCCTACACCCCACCCCATCCTGCTGGTTGGGTGGGGAGAGGAAGGAACAAAGCCTCAGCCAGTCTCCACCCACTCTCTGGACCAGACTGGGGCTGGAGAGCCAGCCCCCAGGAATGTTGGGACAGAAACCTGAGGAGGCCTGGGGATGGGAGGGGGACCCCAGGACCCTTAAGGGACCGGGACTGTCGGAGAGAGTCTGGCAGCGCTCCCACACCTCCACAAAGGGCAGCTTCACTTGAATCAAATGAGACAACATTTGTAAAAAGCCCTTGGCAGCACTGCCCAGCACGGAGTAGCTCTATATAAGGGCTTATTGCCTTACCTTTCCTGTCTCCTTAGCAGCCTGAGTTTGGGCTGATCAGAGGCAGGGAGGTGTCACCTTAAATTAACACAGCTGTAAACTATACGGCAAATTCTTGGAGGACAGAGCCTGCCATTTGCCTTTGTATCCCAGCTCTCAGTACAGCGCCCGTTAGGCACACAGTAAACCATCAATCCAAATGCTTTTGACCGCCTCGCCCTCACCCCCACCCCTACCCCAATCCAGCTGTCTGACACAGGGACCATGTGCCCAAAGCTGGTTGGGTGCCTCCTGCACCCATGCCACCATAAATAGGGAGCTAGAAAAAGGAACTCAAACCCCTCATTTTACAGAAAAAGAAAATGAGGCCCAGAAGAGGGGAAGGGACTTCCCCAAAGGTGTCACATAGATTAAAAGGAGCAGAGCTGGGAAGCAAACCCAGGTCCTCCTCTGCCTCCAAATGCAACGTTAGTTTCCATTACATCATATCAGCTATGCCATCAGACATGGGAATCAGCAGCATCTCCAGAATACCAAGGGAACCCATCCTAGGCACAAAAGATCATCTCCAACTACCCTTCAGACATGTAAATTGGATGGCCAGTAGACCTCGGAAACTCAACATATCCAAAGCAGAATTCATTCTCTTTCCCTCTAAACCCTCTCCCACTCCTTCTTTCCCTGTGATGGTGGAGGGCACCACCCTCCTCCCAGTCCCCCAGGCTCACATGCTAGGAGTCATCCTGGACTCCTCACTCTCACCCCCAGATCCAAGCTGGTGCCAAGGCCTGTCCGTTTTACCTCTAAAGCATTTCTCCAATACACCCTATTTCTCTCCTCTGACCTTCATCACCTCGGGTGTCTCCCCATCTCCAGTCCATCCTCCATTCATCCACCAAAGGGATCTTCCTAAAGCTCACCCCCCTCCCCCAATAAACTCCAGTAGCTCACTATTGCCTCCAGGGTCAAATACAAAATCCTCTGTCATCCAAAGCCCTTCATAACTTAGCCTTCTCCTACCTTTCTAGTCTTCTTATACCTTACTCCCGGATGTTCCATGAAAAAGACATTCCATCTCTTGGCTCTGGCCATTTTTCTGGACAAAGGAAATAACAGTTTCCAAAAAAAAACTTTTTTTTAAACCAAGTTACCAAATCTCAGAGTCAGCTAGATAGCAAAGTGGATAGAGTGCTGGGCCTGGAGTTAGGTGGACCCAAGTTCAAATACAGCTTTAGATCCTTACTAGTTGTGTGACCCTAGGCAAGTCACTTAACCCTGTTTGACTGTTTCCTCAGTTGTAAAATGAGCTGGAGAAGGAAATGGCAAACCACTTCAGTATCTTTGCCAAGAAAGCCCCAAATGGCATTATGGAGAGTCAGATATGACAGAAATTACTGAACAACAGACCTTAGGTTAAGAATCCCTCTTCTACAATAACAACACTTCTTTATTTTTCCTCAATTCAATTCAACAAGGGTTGATTTCCTTATTTATCATAGATACCTAGGGCTTTAATGTCACCTTATTCCAAACATATTGCCGTCTTCTCCCCAGGAGCTATTGTTTTGATGGGGGCGGGGGGGGGGTGAAGACAGGGCAATTGGGGTCAAATGACTTGCCCAAGGTCACACAGCTAGTGTGTCAAGTGTCTGAACTCAGGTCCTCCTGACTCCAGGGCCGGTGCTCTACTCACTACCCACCTAGCTGCGCCCCCAGGAGCTATTCTTTGTACAAGAAATAATAAAAGACAGAGAAAAACAGTCTTTGAGCAAAGCTAACAGATAACCCAGGCAAGCCACTGTGGCTAAATACAATGACCCCACCTTCTACGAAGAAGGGAAGGATTTTCTCATACCTTCGATTTTTGTTTGGTCTTTCCATTTACATTGTTGTCAATGACATGTTTTTAACAAATATATCAACACCAGAGCATAAGCATTTATGAAGCAGCTGGGGTGTGCAGGTATTCAGGGAGGACTAGCCCCTCTGGTGTGAGGGCTGCTCATCCACCTTTGGTGGATCTCACCTGTAGCTCAGAAGCTGTAGCCTAGGCAGCAGCCACACCCTGGTAAACTGTCTCAGCAGACGGGCTAAACCAGGTTGAGGGTAACCAATGGGCCTCAAACCCTTTGGTGAGTTGGGGGGGGGGGTGATGTCTACTCCAAGCATGTGAAGACTTACCCTGGCAGAATAGGCAAATGTGAACAATTTGTTCCAACGGGCCATGAAGCCAGCAGAGGCAGAAGCTGTGGAGTCCTTAGAGCTTGGTTAGACATTGAAGACACCAAGATCATCTACTGCATCCTGAGCCATCACCACTCATCTTGACTTTTGTCTTGCCACTGGACTTTGATGACTTCAAACAACTCTGCCTCACTTAAATCCAATTTATTCACAAATCAAAAGACATTACCCATACCATTTTACCATTTTTACCTACCTCAGAGTCCTGTAGCAACAAGCAAGTGATGGAGCAGCAGGTGGGGATACACTGGGAGTTACAATCCTTCACACAGTGGCCCAGGCCATAGGATCATCTTCTCACTGTACCGAAGCAGCAGTGGGATTCAGCAGCCCCTTGGGTGTCTGGGTCTGACTGAACTACTTACCTCCTGGTGTGAGGAAGGGTCTAGAAAAAGGTGCCCCCAAAATTGTCTGATTCACCCAGCCCTGGCCTGCTTGCTGCAGCAGGCAGCAAGCATCCTACCCTGAGGTCAAAACACAAAAAAATGTACAAAAACTTTTGCAAAGATAATTCCACTCACCATCAGTACATGGAATGTGTGCACAATTATGGGCAAAATGAAATCCAGTAGACCTGAAAGACAAATAGCTCTTGTTGCAAAAGAACTCAGCAGATATCACATCCAAATAGCAGCCCTGAGTGAAACAAGGCTGGCAAATGAAGGCCAGCTTACTGAAGTCACAGCTGGATGCACGTTTTTCTGGAGTGGACACAGTGAAGGGGAGTACTGTGAAGCCTGTATAGGTTTCACAATCAAAACTAATCTAGTCAACAAGCTTGTATGCCTCCCAAAAGGAGTGAATACTCATGACAATGCAGGAAAATGCCATGCCACCATCATCAGCTCCCACCATGATGAACCCTGATGAGGTCAAAGAAAAATCTTATGAAGACCTGGAGACCCTCATCATCAATGTGCTGAAAGAGAACAAGCTTCTAATTCTGGGTGACTTTAATACTAGAGGAGGCACAGACTGCCAGATCTGGCAGGGAGTCCTTGGGAGGAATAGAGTCGGAAACAGAAACAGCAATGGTCACTACTGAAGACTTAGAGATTAAGATACTGTTAATCTTGTAGCAGTTTCAGTTGAGTATTAGCTATGGGTTGAGCTGTGGATTCAGGTAAGTGAGAACAAGATTGTAATGATTTGAGAAGTGAGTGAGGAGAGAAAATGTAGGCAACAAATAGAAATGGCTTTTTCCTTTTTGTAAAAAAAATATAGTAAATCCTTTTTTTATTTTTAAAAATGTTTTATTGACATTGATGGTACAGCTATGAATCAGGAAAACCATTTTGGAAAGTAATTTGGAATTATGCAAATAAAGTGACTATGCCCTTTGACCCAGAGATTCCACTACTGGCAGGTTACCCCAGGGAAGTTGTTGATAAGAAGAAAGTCTCCATATACATCCAAATCTTGTTTGTTTGTTTGTTTTGCTTTTTGGCAGGGGTTAAGTGACTTGCCCAAGGTCACACAGCTAGTACATGTGTCAAGTGTCTGAGGCCAGATTTGAACTCAGGTCCTCCTGACTCCAGGGCCGGTGCTCTACTCACTTCGCCACCTAGCTGCCCCTACATCCAAATCTTTATAGCAACCCTTTTTGTGGTAGCAAAGCACAAGAAGCAAAGTGGATCCACCTAGGAGACTTTCAAGTTCCCCTGTGTGAGATTCTAACCATCTGTAGGCTCTTTGGCCACTACAGCAGCTTTCTCAGGGGAGCTCTCCACTCTTGCTGCCTTGAAACACAGGCTGCACATGTATCTGCCTTTCTCTGGTAGAGCTAGGAAAGTCTGGGTTTGCTTACCCATGCTAGCTCTGAATTTGCTCCTTTCCTGTTGTTCATGCGCTGGCTTCTAGCTGATTTTTTGTGCAGTTCTGGAGTGGAAAAAGTCACTTGCTGTTATTTCTCAATGGATTTCTTGATCATTACTCAGTTCGGTACCAATTTCAGGTTCTTGCTGGTGTGTATGGATGGAGTGTGTGTGTTCAGGCAGCCATGTTGTCTGGCATTCCCTTCTTGGCCAGCATTGCTTCTTTTTTATTTGTTTGTTTGTTTATTTTTGGTTTTCAACATTCACTTTTATAAGATTTTGAGTTTTAAAATTTCTCCCCCTTCTTCCCCTCCTCCTTCCTCAAGATGGCGCGCAATCTGATATAGGGCATACACAACATTGCTTCTTCAGTGATTCTATTGGTGGCTTTATTGTATCTTTTCATTGCTTTAGTCACTCCATAAATTATTCTCTTAGATCTATTTATTTCACTCTTCATCTGTTCACACATATAGAATCATAGACTTAAGTATAGAAAGGACCTCTAGCATCATCTAGTCCAATGCTTTAATTTTATAGTTGAGGAAACCAAGGCCCAAACTGGTTAATGACTTGGTCAAGTGTCATGCAGGTAGTCAGTGTCAGAGTCAGAATTTGAAACCAGGTCCTCTGACTCCAAATATAATTCTCTTTCTTTTTTTATTTGTAATTTTTTTATTTTAAACTTAAATACAAAATAAGAAAAAAATAAAGAAACAAACTTAAATACTAAAACTAAAATGATACAAAATTAGAAGAGAAAAAAAAAGTATTGCCACATGCGCTGCAGAATGTGAGAGAGGATTCAAAACATGCAGCAATAAATTTCAATTTCAAGAAAGCCTAATAATAAATACTATGCATGGTGTGGCAAGCTATTTTTTCTTTGCTTCCTTGTAAGTTTTCTTTTGTTCTCTGCTGTGCACTTTTTATTTTGTTCTTTTTTCCACCTTCTTCCCCCAAGAAGGCTACAATTAAGCACATATAGATAGACAGATAGATACAGTTATACACATATACATATGCATATATATACATACATTTACAGACACACACACAAAGATATACATATACACACATATACCCATACATACATACACTTACTTACACATACACTTAGATAACAATATGATTACTCATATATAGATATACACATTCATATGCATCTATGTAAGACTGTACTATACTTCTTTGTCCTCTGTTTCTCCAAGGGTGGATAAAATCTTCCTTCATAAGTCTGAGTCTTTCCATATTTTCCATATTTTCCTAAGTCAACCAACTCATCAGCAATATTCCCACCTTAAACTACCTAGCTGTTTTAAATAGTCCAAAACAACATTGATAAATATGGCTGACACATAGTGTAGTTTCCCTATTTTTCTCTTTTGATTAAATCTATTTCAACCTTAACTTTGTCCAATATCATGATTAGCACCCTTGCTCATTTTTCCCTAACAAATTCTACCTGATCTTTATTTTATGTTTGTGCATATCTCTTATTTCCTATCCCTCCCGATTCTTCTACTTTATTTCTACCTACCACCTTGCCCTACTATTACTTAACCTACCCCCCCCCCCCGCCCAAGGATCCCTCCCTTATCCTCCCATTCCTGTTTATCTAAACACTCTTTTATACCCCCACCTTTAACCTATTCCCTCACTGTCCCCTCTAAAGATCCCTCCCTTATCCTCTCCCCCCTCCCTATCTATGTTTTATTTCTTCTGAATTTAGGAGACTTTTATACTCTTCTTGATATGTATGTGTTGTTCCCTCTTGAACCCATTCCCAATGAAAGTAGGTTACCAGAACTACCAGCCCTTCTCCCCCGTGTCAGTTCTTCCTCTTGTACCTCATTCATGTAAGATAATTACTCTTTTTAGTTGTTCCTAAATGGTGTTACTTTTAAAAATCATATCATACTCAGGTCTACCCCAGTCTTTCTTACAAATTACTCAATTGCTAGTAACAATTGTGTGGGATTAAAGACCCTCACCAATTAAAAAAAATAATTTTTAATAAGGAGCCATCTCAGGGTGGGAACAGAAATAAAATTTTATTCGATTCTCGCAAGAATAGGGTGTCCTCTGCCAGAACAGAGCTAGCAAGAGAGGCAAAAGCACAAGGAACAAAGCACCAATAATTATACCTAACACAAGAGAACTCCCGCCCACCTCTGATATTTCTCACCATTGGCTGGGGGGCAGGCTTACAATCTGAGCACGAAAAACTAGACAAAGAACCGGGAAATCAAGGCACAGAAATTCCAATTTCCATTCCCTTAGTTAATAATTACAACTGAGGTGACATCTATAAATCTAAAGAAGGAGAATAAGATAAGGGGATGGGAGACCCTCTCCATTCTTTTACAGTAAAGGCAAGCAGGTCACGGTGACCCTATTCTTACTTAGTAAATCTCTAAACCAGAACTAGAAGAAAGAACAAAAAGTTTCAGGAGAGAAAAAAAAAAAGAAACTTTCTGAGAGGCTGAGTAATCAGACTCTCACAGCCTCAGAATTTTTCCACTTCCCTATTTCCCTATTTCTTGATTTTTAAACATTTCTAAGAATAGATATGAATAGATATAGATATATATTTATACATATATATTCCCTGCAAAGTCTTCACATTTTGTTTTCTCACTACCTCACATACAATCTTAGTCATATGTTTTACATTTTACATACATAGAAGGTAAACAGTTTGTCCTTATTGAGTCCCTTGTAATTAGTCTTTGGTATGTACCTTATATTTCTCTTGGTTCTTGTATGTCAAATCTTCTATTAAGTTCAAGTTTTTTTTTAACAAAATCCTGAAAGTCTGAAAATTCATTAGATAACCATTTTTTTCATTTGGGACTATGCTTAGCTTTGCTGGGCATGATATTTTCAGCCAGAACCCCAATTCTTTTGTTCTTTGATATATAGTGTTCCAAGACCTACAGTCTTTTAGTGTCACTGCTGCTAGGTCTTGTGTTATTCTAACTGTTGTACCACCATATTTAATTTTTTTTCTTGTTGCTTGTAATATTTTATCCTTGATCTGGGGATTATTTCTTATATTGTTGTATCAAGATCCTTTTTTTTATCATAGCTTTCAGGTAGTCCAATTATTCTTATATTTTCTCTTCTCGATCTGTTCTCCAGATCAGTTGTTTTTTTTTATGAGATGCTTCACATTCTCTTCTATTTTTTCATTCTTTGTATTTTGTTTTATTATTTCATGATCTTTTATAACTTCACTGGCTTCCCCTTGCTCAATTCCGATTTTTGAGAAGTCATTTTCTTCCTTAAGATTCTGGATCTCCTTTTCTAATTGGTTGACTTTCTTTTCATAATCTTCTTGTTTTTCTTGGATTGTTCTTATTTTTTTTTAGTTTTTCCTCAATCTTTTTCATTTGATTTTTAGTCTTTTTTAAGATCTTCTATGAATTGCAGGTGACCATTTGACGTTACTCAGCATCCTCCTCTGAAGACAAACCCTTGTCTTCTCTATTCCCATAGTAACTCTCTATGGCTGGATTCTTTCTCCTTTTCCTGTTCATTTTTTTTATTTGTAGCAGCTTAGTTTTTGTAGTCTTGGGGGATGGGGAATGGTGCCTCTGGCCTCAGATCCTCCTTCAGTTCTCCCCTCTAGCCTCTAGTCTCTAGCCTCCTGTAAGTGCCCACAGCCAGCAGCACCACCGCTCCATCGTTTCTGCACTCGCCCAGCATATGCTGGTTCCTCCCCACTCCCTCCTTCCCAACCAAGTCCCCACAGCACAACTTGGTCTGGTGTTCTTTGTCAGCAGAAGTTCCCTCCATCTTCCTTGGCTCAGAAACCCAACTCCCCTCACTGTCATGGGGGGTAAAAGTTCCTGTGGCTGGGGCTAAGGCAGCCTCCCATAATGGTAATCAGGGCAGCGCTTTTTGCTGTTCTTCTCTTAAGTGCCTTTAATGATTCTTGCCTTTCAAATGTAATGGCCAGCAAAATGGGATTTTTCCACCATTCTTTGTTTGGGTGCTTCTCAGCACTGAGGTAATCAAGTGCCCCAGGGCCCTGAGATGGGTATATTAGATCCAAGGTTGGCGGTTGACTTTTGGGGCATACTCATGAAAGGAATGTTGAGACTCTGGGCAAGCCGTAACTGCGCCATGCCACTCACCCCACCCCGACTTTGCTAACCCAGACCCGTTGGTTCTTTGGTAACTATGAATTGTGATTTGGTCTGTTTATATTGTCTCTGTTGATATTTGTAATTTCTGTCATATTTTGCCTTGAAGTTCAGAGTGCCAGCTTTTCCTCCTGAATGATATTTGTATGTTGGATTAAAGTGAAATTGTCAACCCCTTAAAGTTACTTCCTTAGTAAAGCAGATCAAAGAACCTGTGTTGGCAGCTTTCTGTGTACTGGATGTTGGTGGGTCTTACACACCCACAGCAGCTGCTAGCAGATTGTTGCTACACCTCCCAACCCAGCTAACCCCAGGGCTTGCCTGTTGTTTAATCGGACAGAGCCTGGAGATGTTTACTCTTCACAGGGACCAAATCTCTTCCTGAGATTTTTCTTCAGATCTTCTCTGATTGTCCCAGGAGGACCAGTGTTCTGTCCCTGCTGTTATTTATTGTGAGAGATGGCTAAAAGTTAGGGAAGTTTAGGTTTCCACAGAAGAGTTAATTGAGTTCCACAGAATAATTAATTGTTAGCTTGAACAAAGAAAGAGTAAAAATTAACCAGGTTGAGGGTCCCCGGCCAATGGGAATAAAGTTTGTGGTTTTGCAGAAACCACAGATTCAGGATGCTATCTAGGATGTTAGGAAAACTGGTCTAAACTGGTCAGATAACGGTCTGGGTTGAAGAGAAAACTGGGTCAAATGGCTACCACGCATGCTTAATTGGCTAATTGAATATTACCTTACACACCCACAGGGAGGAGTTTTCCACCATTTTTGAACATGGGACATATGTTGAGGAGGGGGGAACATACCAAGGAGTTTCATGTTGGGGGTGTATAGGGAAAATTGTAACCCAGAAGGGAGCAGACCAATCCGTTCTCTGAAGGGAAGTACTGAGCTGATGGTGCATCAATCTATGTCAGTCTAACAGAATAAAGTTGGTCTCACTCCTGTATTCCCCACTTTCCCTTCCTAGAGAAGGGTGGAGTCTGCTCCTGGCCAGGAACATTTACCAATTCCTTTGAATTCCTCAATAATAATAAATTGCCCATGATACCTGAATTTCAGTGTCAAGCGTATTTCTAACATTTATTTTTATTGTTTTATCTCATTTGTGGGGGAAATCTGGAGAGCTTGGAATTTTTCGAACTACTCTGCCATCTTCCCAGAATCCTGTCCTATGGTTCTCTTTCAATAGACAACACTGCCATATTTCTCCAAATTTCTCATAGTTGTCATTTCTTATAACACAATAAGATTCCATTATTGGAATTTATCTAACACTGTCTTCTCACAATCCTTTAAACACTATTTCTTTTAAAATTTTTGCCAATTTCATGGGAGATAGTTTTCATGAGAATAGTTGTCTAGTTATGTAGTTAGGAGTTGATAAACATTTATTAAGTGCCTATTATGTGCCAGGTACTATGCTAAGCACTGGGGATACAAATATGAAAAAAGAAAGATAGTCCCTTCCCTCAAGTAGCTTAAAATCTAATCTTAAAATCTAACACACAAAAGGCTGGAAAGCAGGGAGAGAAAGGAGGGGAAGGCACCTCACACAGGGCCATAATGGAAAAGTCAGACGAGTCCCCAAAGTAGTACTTCCAGGTAAGAAATGAAGAGATGTTCTGACTTGGGCTCCCTCCTTAACTGGAGATTTGGGAGTTCATGGCCTCACTCTCCAATCAGAGGGACAGAAGGTGCTGATGAGGTAGAGCCCCAAGGCTGAGGGGATCTTGTAGAATGATGAAGTTTTCCCAATAATGAACAATAGAGCATTGTGGAAATGTTAGCCAGAGGTGTCTCAGAGTAGTATAGAATTCATTTTTTGTACCTAAATGTATATCCTTACATTGATCTTCATTTAATTTTGTTTCCTTTGCCACTGTTCTGGCTTGTTGAGGCCTTTCTGTCTGGACTCTGTCACTCAAGGTATTAGCTATATTCACCAGCTTCCTGGTCACTTGTCAATTGGATCAAGCATGGCCCTCGATATTGAAAGTTTTTTCCAGCAATGCCCTTGCTGTCCAACCTCCCCTCCCTGGACACCAAATGATGCTCTAGCTACAAGGACAGATGAACCAATCTGCTTCCTGAAGAGTTTCTTTATTGTCTCTTCTAGGCCCTTAAGTGTTCAGGAGTCTTCATCACCTTCTCTGGATCTACAACCAAAGTCTTGATGAAGTTTCCAATTGTACCCTAAGGGGGGGCAAAACCAGTGGCACTATCACCTCCTTATTTCTGGAAACTCTACCTCTCTTTGTGCAGCCTGAGAACACAAGCTTAAGTAACCAACTGCTCTTTGGAATCCATCCATGCCAATGGGTCTGAAGTCACCTGATAACATAAGTAGATGGATTTCCAATTATGTGGATATCCATACTCAAAGAGGAATTGTCACTGGGTCAATGGCAACATGGTAGAAGGTTAAAGAACTTAAGAACACCTTGTGGAGCTTGTATAAACCTGGAAATCAGCTCTGAACCCAAGAGTTTTGAGCAAGCAAAAGAGAGAAGGGATTCCAGCTAAACCCCTGAGAAGGAATCAGTTGGAGAGGAAGAGCAGAACACCAGACATCAGCCTCAGTCTTCACTCTCTTGGCCAGAGTAAGACTTTGTGAACTTCAGAGTTAGGTATGGAGGATGTCACATCTTCTCACGGCTGTCCCAGCAGTGTTATCAGGTCAGCTGATGGCAATGTCTTTATCAGAAGCCAAAGACATTCTGGAATCAGACTCACAACTCTAAAACAAAAAGTGAAAGCTTTTGACCATTTAAGTCAATTTAGTCATTAAAGTCAAGTCAACATTTATTAAGCACTATTATGTGCTTAGCCGCGTTAAGCTGTGCTAATAAAGCACTGTGCTAAGCACTGGAGATGCAAAGAAAGGCAAAAACAGTCCCAGTTGTTGAGGAGCTCCCAGTCTAATGGTGAAGACAACATGTAAACAAACTATGGACAAACAAGGGAAGGCCCTAAGATTAAAGGGGATTGGAAAAGGCTTTTTACAGAAAGTGAGTTTTTTGCTGACATTTGAAGGAAGCCAAAGAAACCAATAGGCAGAGATGAAGAGGGAGAGCAATATGAACATGGGAATCCACAGAGATGGAGGTTTTGTGAGAGGAACAGCAAGCAGGTTGCTAAACCATCGAGTACATGGGGGTAGTAAGGTGTAAGGAGGGCAGCTAGGTGGCGCTGCTTTGTTCCAATTCTTAGCTACAACAAAAAGTGCTACTATAAATATTTTATGATATATGAAGGACTTTCTCTTATCAATGACTTCCTTAGGGAATAAGACCAGTAATAGAGTCTCTGGTTGAAAGGGTATGGACATTTTAGTCACTTTATTTGCATAATTCCAAATTGCTTTCCATAATAGTTGTACCATTTCACAGCTCCACCAACAATATATTAGTGTGCCTATCTTCCCACAACCTCTCCAACATTGACTGTTACCACTATTGTCATTTTTTGCCAATTTGCAGGGTATACAATGAAAACTAAGAGTTGTTTTGATTTGTATTTTTCTTATTATTGGTGATTTGGATAATTTTTTCATGTAATTATGAATACTTTGCAGTTCTTTTGAGAACTATTCATATCTTTTGACTATTCATCTATTGGTGAGTGGCTATTAGTTATATGTGTATGTGTGTATATAACGTTATTATAATAATCTTATACACACACACACACACACATATTCATTGTTTATATATCTTGAATACCAAACCCTTATCAAAGAAATTTGATACAAAGATTTTTTTCCCTATTCAATCACTTCCCTTCTTATCCTAGATGCATTAATGCTGTCTTACAGAAACTTTTCAGTTTCAAGTAATCAAAATTGTTTTATCTCTTGTGATTGCCTCTATCTTTTGTTTGGTTAAGTATACGTCTCTTACCCATAGCTGTAGGAAGTCTATGATCTGCTTCTATTTTTTATCATATAATCTTTATCCCTTTCCTTTTAGAGTTTTGTTTATTAGTTCCTTTTCCTCTCCTGCTTTTTTTCTGTTAAATAGCTCTCTCCCCCCATCTTTTTTCCTCTTAGTCAAGTAGAGTCTGCCTTTCTCACCTCCCCTTCAATCAGTTCATTTCAAGAAATTTTTATTTTTGCACACCCTTTCCAAAAAAGATTTCTCTCTCTGATTTATTCACCTCTTTTTGCTTACTCTAGGCTCTCATTTTCTGATTCATGACCTGTATAATTATCTGGTCTCTCTATTTTCTCTGGATTCTTCATTCAGTCAGTTTCCAAGGTATCCAATCTGGTATCTCCCCTCTAAGCACTTTCTGCCACTGTTTTATAGAGTTTACCCCATCAATTCTCCCTTTCCCTTGTGCCTCTCTCTCAGAACAGTGCCAATTATTGCAAAAGTTAGAGAAGACACTGACCCATGGTAGAGCCCCTTCCTTATCACTGATCTATATCCTCTTGCTGACCTTTTTTTCTATATTTGTCTAGCGATCTCTTCCATAGGTTCATGCTCCTCCAGATGCCATTTGCCCCAAGGGGTTCCATCTCCCCCACCCCACTTACAATGTGGAACAAATAGACTTTTTAAGCACCAAATCCACCAGGCCTCATCTACTATAAGGTCCTCATCTCCCTTCACCAATCTCTCTTCACCTATAGAAGCATTCATCAGTAGAACCCTCTCCACCTCCAAAATAAGGCCTCCTTCCTTTCCTCTCCTATTTTCCCCTTTCCTCCTCAACCACTCTCCTAGAAGCTCTTCTCTTTCTAAGACCACAGAGTTCCCTTTCCCTTCATTGCTAGCCCTTGATTTGACCCCAGTCCAATACTTACTCTATTCTATCCCTCTGCTCCCTTTCCACCTTTCACATACCCTCTCATGTTGTAATGTAGTCCACAAAAGAAGCAGTCACCTGTAAACTGTCTGCCTCTTCACTGTCACCTCCACCAGATTTCCACCTTCACTCCTGTCTTCTTGTGTACATTTAGAAAGAAGTCACTGGTCTCTCTGCTGTCCCTCTGCTAACATTGCCATTTGCATTTATTCACTCCTACTTTATTTCTGTTGTTTGGGGTGTTTGAAAAGCAAATATCTCTTCGCTTGTGGTTTTCTTGATAAAAATGTTTCAAACTCTTCTCTATTATTGAATGTCCATCTTTTGTCCTGTGCAGTTAAGTTCAGATTTGCAGGATAGATCAGCGCTTCTTAAACTGTGGGTAGGGACCCCCTATGGCGTCATATAACTGAATGTGGGGATCAGGAAAAAAATTGGCAACAGTAAAAGGTTTCTGAAAATGCAACAGCCAAAAAATAATTCAAAATCAAACAGGTAATGAATCTGAGGTGTTTCTGGCAGCAGTTGCCTGTGTTGCATTGCACGACTTCACTGTGACCTTGGTTATGAACACACAACATGTGCACTTTGCACTGTGCATGCTATTTGAATATCCTTTCCCTTGTATTTGAAGGAATATATTTCCCTTTGTATCCTGATGGCTTTCAGAATTCGTTGCTTCTAAAATAAAGTATTAAATTTAACCACTATTTGTCTTGGAGTTTGCAGCCTTTGGCTTTTTCTAGAGGCCATCTGTTAATTCTTTCCATTAGAATTTCATTTTTTATGTTCAGAAGTTCTGGGAAGTTCTCTTCTACTATTTCCTTCATTATGATATTAGGAGTTTTTTTGCTTTGTTGTGTTCTTCTGGGACACCTATGATCCTTAGGTTATCTCTGCACATTCTGTCTTCAAGATACATATGTTCTGTACTGAGCATATCTTCTTTTAATGTTCATGTTTTTTGTTTCTCTTCTTCCAGGTTGTCCTTCACTTCTGTGTATTTGCATTCCCAATCTATTGTTCTCTATTTTGGTTCTTTGGTGAGATGTGCCACCAGATTCCAGTTTTTCTGTTCTGTCCACTATTTCTGCTGTGCAGGCCATAAATTCTGCTCTCATAATTCTCATTTCTCTTTTGATCCACTCAGGAACAGCATTTTCTGGTTCTGTGTTCTCCTCACATTTGATAAAGTCCTCTATCTCATCAAATATTGGACCATTTTCCTTCATTTTGCAGCATTTAGTGGGAACTCATTTACTAGATCTGAAGGCCTTATCGCTTTCTCTTGTCCCTGCTTTTCCCATCTGTTTATGTTCAAGGTCTTTGAGTTTTTTCTTCCTGAAATCTTTGGTATTTTCAGTGGTTTTCTCCTCTGTTTTCCTTATCACTCCAGTTTCTGATTCTTTCCCCTCTGATTGTGGTTTCCTTGGAGGCTGTATCTCCAAATGTCTCGGTCTCTTCCCACACTGGGCAGTTCATTGTCCACCAGCCTAGGCCTCTGCCCCAATTGACTTTTAGGTGCTCAGTACTGACCCCAGCTGCATGCTGTGCTCTTCCCTCAGACTTGGTAGTGTGCTCCATAGCTCCCCTTATGCACAGGGTCCCTATCCTGGCAACCTATTCCACTCTCACTGTTCCTTATTTCTCTGGCCTGGCACCAGCAGTTCAGAGCTTTTCAGGACTGTTTTCCCTGGCACTGGCATTAAAACTAACAGATTGGGAAAAGTATATCTCTTTCTGATGGAGTCCAGGTGAGAAAGGGTTAGGTACTACGCACTAACCTGGGTGTGAGGGAAAGGGCTATCCCCTCCACCCCATACCTACTTCTCTCTCTCTCTCTGTCTCTCTCTCTGTCTCTGTCTCTCTGTCTCTCTCTCTCTATCTCTCTCTCTCCTCTCTGCTCTCTCCTCTCTGTCTCTCTGTCTCTCCCCCCACCCCAGCCCACAGCATCAGGCTTTTTGGGTCTTTTTAGTTCTAGGTGCAAACAGGGGAATCCCTAGACACAGAAGCTTGAGCCATGGCAACCTTGGAAGCAAGATTCCAGGTTTATGTTGCTGCCAACCCAGCAGGGAAGCCCTGAGAAGCCAGAATTCTGAGACTCTAGCCCAGAGAAGCTTTGGACATGGAATATGGTGGGACCCTATTCTATAGGAACTGAGCTAAGCTATGAAACTAATTCCCTTCCCTTCCCCAGGGACTTCCCTTCCCCAGTGTTACGGCAGGGGAGAGGCTTTGTATGTTTGTTCTCACTAGACCTTTAAGGTAAATATTCTTTTGTAAAAGTTAATGTGATTGTTAAGTGGTTAAGCAAAATTGGTTAAAGGTACATTAGGGTAACACAACCAGTGAGGAGCTGGGGTAACTCCTGCTCTGGCAGCTTGAGCAGCATCACCTGGTGGAGAGCTCAGATTTTGTATGCCCTCGCGGGTTGATTAATACCAAATAACTGCAGCAGTCCGTCTTTCCATAAGGTTAAGGAAGGAAGCCCATAAAACATTGCGAGGGCTTCCACTGCAGTGCCCCAAGTATCACATGAGGGGTACACAGCTGACACAAACACATTGCAGCCCTGCAGCAACACCAATCAGACTGAGGAAGGGTACACAGAGGGGGAAGGGAAGGAAACAGGTATTTCTGTAGTGCCAGGCACATTAACAAAAACCATCTCATTTGATCCTCACAACAGCCCTGGGAGGCAGCTGCTAAAGGAGGTCCCCAACTCGGTCTGCCAAAACTGCTCCTAACCTCTTCCAACAAATCCTGATCAGGCCTGGTGGGTGCCATGGATGTGTTGAGACAAGAGCAACAAGTAACATTTAGCACTTTACATATATTAACTCTTGGTCTTCACAATAACTCTGTGAGGTAGGTGCTATTATTATCTCTATTTTGCAGATGAAGAAACTGAGGCTGGAAGAGGTTTAGTGACTTGGCCCAGGGTCACACAGCTAGTCAATGTCTACGATTGGATTTGAACTCAGGTCTTCTCAACTCCAAGTCCATCACTGGATCCTCTGCACACCTCACCCAGCTGCAGGGAACAGAAATGAGAATTAAGAGGAGGAAAGATTACAGTTGTACGTGAAGAAGAAAATGAACGTCATGGAGAAAAGGGCAGGATGTTCAAGGAGGTGTGTTGAGGTGCCCACATAGGAAGGCAAGGATTAGGGGTGAAGAATAAGGCAGCTGCTGCACGCTGGGAGAAAGGAGGGAGACAGCATGGTATGGTGGAAAGGGCCCAGCTTCTGGAGACTGAGTTCTCACATTCAGATCCCAGCCTGGACTTCTACTCCTCTGTGTGATTTCGCCTCCCTGGGCCCCAGCACCAGTGAGGAGCAAAGATGGCGCCTGCTCTTGGCCCAGGCGGTTGTAGGGGTTGAGCAAGGTGCTAGGGATACAGAGAGGAAAAAACTAAGCAAGAGCCCAACTCTCACGGGGCTTATGCTCTGCTCATACCTGAGTGGTGAGAGCCACACAAGTAAGGCAACCAAAGGAATCTGAGGGTGGAGGGAGCCAGACGGATCAGGGGAGGGGGCATCTGAACTGAGCTTTCCTTCAGGAAGACCTGGAGGCCTCTAAAAATGAGGAGGCGGGAGCTCTGGCCACGGGAAAGCACAGGATGGCATGACAAGTTCCAGAAGACTGGCTTGAAGGCAGTGGGAGCCTAAACCCTAACCCTGCCTACCCTCAGGCTGAGCCCTAAATCCACCTCCAGAGTCAGTCTGCAACCCTCACCCAGATTGTGCCCTAACCCTAGGCTCAGGAGAAACTCCAAACGTGGCCCCAGATGGAGCCCTCAGCCTGGACCTGATGTCAGCCCGGGATTCACACCTAATCTTGGCTATGAAGGAAAACCAAAATGAAGCCCAGACTGAGCCCAGAGTAAGCCCTGACTCTACCCTCAGTCATACTGAGTCACCAACCTGAAGCCAGGCTGAGCCAGAAAACAGAGGGTGGAAGCAAGCAGTAAGAGCCTAGGACCAAACAGTACCTGACCTGCCACAACTCTACACTGATTGCCTCACCCAGCCCAGAAGAAAGGTCCTGCCTGCGCCAGGAATGCCAGCCCTCCAGCAGCCCTCCCGGCACGCTTTCCATCCTGCTGTGACTCACCACCTGCCTCACCTCATGCCCACATGGTTTCACCCCCAACCTCCCCTCCCTCCTTTCCAGCTGTTGCCTGGCCCTGGGACAACTCCACCCTGAAGCTGACTCAATGATTGCTGAGTCCCTGCCTAGAATCTCCATATCAGAAAAAGGCCCAGCCTCACTACTCACTCTCCATGCCTGCTGGCTGGCCCTCTAGGGACAAGAACACTGTGAGCTCTTAAGTTAGACTGGGGGTTTCTTGAGAGCAAGGACTGTCTTTTACCTTTCCTTGTACACCAGGCCATTGGCATGGCTCCTGGAACACAGTAGGTGCTCAGTAAGTGTTTCTGGATGGACGGATGGCTGGACTGATTAATCACAATCTGCCTGAATGCATTCCTCAATGATTAGCACACTACCACCTCCTCATGCCCTCCCCCTCCCAGTGATTCTGAATCCTTGGCTGTCTTTGCACAAAGCACAGGTGTTCTCATGCCCACTCCCTTGTTCCCATCTCTGTCAACCTATCCCCCCAGATCTACCTACCCCTTCCACTGTGCCCTCTGGAATGCCTGCTCCATAGGCAACAAACCGCATTTCCTCTGAAACCTTTTCCTTTCTCACTCCCTCCATCTTCTGGCTCTCACTGACACCTGGCTCCCTCCGGGGAGCCAGCTTCCCTGGCACTGGTTGCCCTATCACTCACACCCCTTCCACCATTCCCTGGTTGTAGTGGGGGTGTTGGAATATACCTTTCTCCCCATTGCCACTTCCAGACTCTCTTTACCACTATCACTCACTAACTTCTCCTCCTTTGAGGTGCATACAATCTACATTTAGCACCCAATTAAGATTCTGATTCCTGTTATCTACTGACTTCATCAGCTCCCATGGATTCAATTATCATCCCCATGCAGATGCTTCTCAGATCTGTTTATTCAGCCCTAACTGCTCTCCTGGCCTTCACTCTCCCATCATCATCGGCCTATTGGATAGATCCAACTGGATAACTCATAGACATCTTAAACTCCACATATCCCAGACTGAACGTATTCTCTTTCCCCCTAAACTCTTCCTCTTTCTAACTTCCCTATTGCTGTCAAAGGCATGACCAGCCTCCTAGTCCCCCAGACTCACCACCTAGGTATCATCCTAGGCTAGGGCTGGGCAGACAATGGCCTGGGGCCCAAAGCCATTATGCAACCTGTTTTTGTACATACTTGAGTGAGTTAAGAATGGCTTTTAAGTTTTTAAATAAAATTTTACTGAAAAACGTCAAAATCATGCTGAGTTCCTGCAGGTAGGGCACAAAAACAGGCAGTGGACTAGATTTGGCCCACGGTCCATAGTTTGCCCACCTCTCTCCTAAACTCCTCACTCTCTCTCTCTCCCTCCACATAGCCAGTCTTTGCAAAGACCCGACTTCAAGTCTTATGTCATATATGGCCCCTTCCTCCTCTGACACCACCATTACCCTGAGGTAATGGCCCTCATCACATTGCACCTGGATTACTGCAATAGCATGCTGGTTGCTCTCCCTGCCTCATGTCTGTCTCCACTTCAATCCATTCTCCATTCAGCTGTCAACGTGATCTTCTGAAGTCTCCTGACTCCATGCTTTTTCACTGGCTCTCCCCGATTCTGGAATGTTCTCCTGATCCTCATCTGGCTTCCTTCAAGGCTCAGCTAACACCCTGCCTTCTGTAGGAAGCCTTTCCTGGTCCTCCTTCCTTCCTTCTTTCAATAAACACTTCTTCAGTGTCTACTATGTGCCAGACACTGCACTGAGCAATTCCTCAATGCTAGTACCTTCCTTCTGTGGTTATCTTACTAGCTGTGTGGCACTGGACAAGTCATTTAACCTATGCTTGCCTCAGTTTCTTCGTCTGTGAAATGGGGATAATAATAGCGCCTGCCTCCTAAGGTGGTTGTGAGGATTGAATGAGATAATATATGTACTCTATACATTTTAGTTATTATTATTATCTCCAATTTATCCTATATACACCTTTTATGCACAAAATTGTTTGCATATTGTCTCTCCCATTAGATTGTGACCTCCTTGAGAGCAGAGATGATTTTTACCTTTCTCTGTATAGCCAGCACTTAATAACCCAGTACTTAATACTGAATAGGCTCTTTTTTTCCAATTTTTTTTAAATTTTCAGTTCCAAGTTCTCCCCCTCCCATTCCTTTACCTCTACTCTGGTTGCCCACAGGCCTGTGGCTAGGATGAAGGCACATTTCAGGAATTGATCATTCTGGAACCACACTCTACCTGTGAATAAATAAGGCCCAGAAAACTTAGGCAAGGTTAACCAGAAACCTAAATTTAATAGGAAACAGTTTACAATATGTCCCTCTAGGGCTTCCTCAGCCTCCAGTTCTGCAGGAAGGGGAGCTGGTCCTTGAAGAAGATTCTGCTTTAGAAATGACCTTTTGCCCAGCTACCTCACTAACCTGCGTCTGTGGAGAAGAAACAAATGTTTGCAAGGTCATGAAGATGGAAAGAGAAGGAGATATGCTAGAAGAAAGGACACTTTAGTCCCTGCCAGGGAAAAGGAAGGGGTGATAGCAAAATCTATGTACTCTGAAGTCAGATAGCTTTCAAAGAGTAGAGGAAGGGTTGGGCTTCCTAGGTTGGGCTTTTTTTTCTTTCTTCTCTTGTAACTTTTTGTTTGGGGAGGGGTGTTTTTGTGTTGAATTTCCCCCTCTCCCTCCTCCCCCACCCCTTTCACTTATTCTAAGGTCTGGCCATGAGTTTCAAGACCCCCCAGCAGAAAGAGGCCCATGCCCCATGGCAGAGGTATCTCAACTGTACCTAGAAAGTGTGTCTTTTTGGACAGGCTTCCCCTGTGAGTGGCAGCTTCTCCTGCTGTTTCCAGGGGCTTTGTGTGTGTCTGTCATGTCCTCTCTTCATGAATCTACAGCCTGTTCAATCCCTTCTGTGTGTGAAGGGTACATGCAGGCTTACTTCCTAATGCAAAGTCATTCTATGATGGACCTAGACCACCTCCACTAGGTGAATGGTGATTAAAAACAACAGCAACAACAACAAAGCTTTGTATTTCCTTTATTTTGATACAATGATATTTAGGCTTTTACTTCTTGGACCACATCTGAGTAAATCTAACATTGACTGTACTGGCTTTTTGAAAGGTCGAATTGATGCCCATTTCTTCTTTGTTTATGTTCAACTTCATTTTATTTTCAGTTCCAAATTCTCTCCCTCTGCCCCATCCCTTGAAAAGGCAAGAAAAAGAAGGACCATGACAAATGAGTATAATCCTGCAAAACAAACTTCTGCATTAGCCAAGTCAAAGAAAGGAAGGAAGGAAGGAAGGAAGGAAGAAAAAGAAAGAAAGAAAGAAGTAAAGAATGAAAGAAAGGAAAAAAGAGGAAAGAAGGAAAGAAAGAAGGAAGGAATGAAGAAAGAAAGACTCTAGGGGAGGGGTGATAAGTAACATATCTTGCTGTCAGGGACTAGAGTTCAGAGAATTCACAATCACACTTGTTCCCGGAGGTAATGAGGAGTCACTGGAATTTATGGAGCAGAGAGTGACATGGTCAGATGTTCCATTTGGGAAGACCACTTTGGCAGCTGGGCAAAGGATGGACTGGAGTGGGGAGA